>NW_008664812.1:7672-20617 GCF_000695815.1 Acanthisitta chloris | reverse complement strand
GGGCCCACATTATCTCTAGCCTTCCTTCTACATGTGACATACCTGTAGACCCCTTTCTTGTTATCCTTAATGTCCCTGGCTAGCCTCAATTCCAACTGTGCCTTAGCTTTCCTGACTGTGTCTATAGCTTCTCTTACAGCTTCTCCGTATTTTTCCTAGTTCATTTGTCCTCCCTTCCACCTCCTGAAGACCTCTCTTTTTTTCCCTGAGTTTCCTCAGCACTTCATTATTCATCCACAGAGGCCTTCTGGCAATTTTGCCCTATTTCCTCCGTGTCTGGATGCATCGGTCCTAAGCTTGGAGTATTTGATCCTTGAATATCAGCCAGCAGTCTTGGGCCCCTCTGCCTTCCAGGACTTCATCCCAAAAGACCCTGCCAAGAAGGTCCCTGAAGAGGCCAAAGTCTACTATCCTGAAGCCCAGGGCAGTGAGCTTGCTTTGCGCCTTCTTCACCACCCTGAGAATCTCAAACTCCACCATCTCATGGTCACTACAGCCAAGGCTGCCTTGGAGCACCATATTCCTCACCAGCTCCTCCCTGTGGGTGAACACAAGGTCCAGCACAGTTCCTTTTTTCTTTTCTTTCTCTTTTATTTGTTTCTTTCTCTCTTAAATGATTTCTAAAACATCTTTCTAACACATTTCTCTGCCATTTTACTAATATTATGGTTTTATTTCAAAATACGAGTTCTACATAAACATGAAGAATTAATAAGAGTTATATCAAGCCAGGCTACCTAGACCAGTACCATCTCTCCACAAGACCTAACAGTACTTAGGAAAGTAAGAATGAGAAAGATACACAGTTCTGCTTTCCCCAAGATATAAGCCCAGGATTTCCTTGCAGTTAGTTTCCCAGGGTGGATTTTTCCATCCATGAATTTCTCTACTTATTTTTTGCACCCATGTAAACTTTAGCATTTGCAATTCCCTGCAGCAAGGAGTTCCATGGATCAATTACACTTTGGGGAAATTCTGGGTTTTGTTCATTAGTATGCCTCCATGCCAACAGTCATTTGGGGGTGAATTTAGAGGTGACTATAGTGAGTAGGCAATGAGCAATCATGGATATGTTTTGAGCATGGTCAGCTGAATTAACAACTAATTTTTTGGCACACTGTGACTGTTATTTAATCTTTTCTTCATAACGTTGTTTTGGGCTGGGGTTTTTTCACTCTTCCACAAACTTATAAATTTCTGTTTGACCTCTCTCATTTCCTGTAAATTGCTCAGACATGGAAGCAGCAGATCAGAGGGTCTATTTAGCAGAAATCTCCACATACCAAATGAAATTAAGAAAGCAGATTGCAAATATTTGATACAGTGCCCAAAGTTTTGTTCTGTGTGAGAGGGAGGCAGGAAGCCCAGACCTTGCAAGTCCAAAACAGGCACCAAGCAACACCAAAACACTTAAATTAAAAGGTTAGGAGAAAAACAAATCTTCCTTCCTTCCTTCCTTCCTTCCTTCCTTCCTTCCTTCCTTCCTTCCTTCCTTCCTTCCTTCCTTCCTTCCTTTCTTTCCTGAGAACTAGGAAGTTCAGTAAGTATAGAAAGCTATCTGGGTGTTCTGGCTTATATCTCTTGGATCTCATCTAACTGGTTAGGTCATGCCATAATTGTATATAAAGAGAAACTAACAGAGTTCTTACATCAAGGAACAGGCATGCCAGGGGCAGGAAAAGATTGGGGGAATATCCACTCTTGGTGGCATAGTTTAAATGTGATTTGGTCCTTTTGATAAAGAGCAGGGGCAGCTTTCCACCAGAGCATTTATCACAGATTGAAGTCCAAAATAAATCAAAGAACATGCTTGTCTATTTTGGTTGCTGGGGTTTCATATCTCTCCTCATTTTCAGCCATACACAGACCTACCAATAGAGGGGTAAACTCTGAATGAAATATTTTGCACATCTCTATGACTGCATTACATCCCACTGGCCATGTCTTGACAGGCTGCATCAGTCAATAATGATGTAATATTAAAGGGTAATGACACAGCCATGCAAAGTAATGAGAGAAAGTAATTTCTCTCACTATTTATCCATTTACCAATCGATTGAATTCATCATGTCAAAAACATAGGGAGTGGGATAAGTCTGTGAGAGGCTGGCATGTGTCCCTATTGTGTAGTGGTTCTGCTCAGTTGACTGACAAAGTCTAAACAAAGATATTAAGTTAAATTCTTCTCAGGGTGTGAAGACAGATCAGAGAAAGGAAACAAGTCTCAACATGGATTTACAGAGTAAAAAAAAAAATTTATTAAAAAGAAATAAGGACATGAGAGAAGGTAAAATAATGTAGTTTGGGTCCACACAGTGAGCATCAGTTGAGGCATGTGTGTTGTTTCAACAGAGTAACTAATACAGTTGTGTCTGTTACTACAGACTCCATCTCAAGAGTGCAACTCCGCTTTGCAATCCTTCCTCTGAGAGTCTCAACAGGCTCAGAAAATATCTGTGGTTCTCATGAGCTGCCTGCAGAGAAGATTAGGATGGACAAACTTCATTTACTATCAGGCAGAAAGTGAAACTCAGATAAATCCTTAGATTAAGCAGAACAAGGATAGGACCTGCATTCCCTCCTTGTGAAACAGGGAAAGGGCTTGGATCTGCCACAAGCAAAGTTTGAAGAGCAGATGTGGCCAAGAAAATTACATTTGGAAAAAGTAAGAGATGGATTTTATGCATTGTTTTTTAAACTGGAAATAAGAAACCCACTTCTCAAATGTCGCTCATAGAGCAAGAGCATAAAGTTGGTGAGGGATTCCCAGGAAGCAGAGAGACTTCAAGCTGTGGAGTCACTATTTTCCATTAGGCAACTACTTGCTAATGTAACACCTACATTGCCTCTGATTTCCAATGGATGTATTGATATTACCTTCTCTGAGAAGGAAATTAGATGTACCTTTCTAACACGTCTCCTCATATTTGCAAAGATGTTTACGAAACAGACCCTACAGAAGGTGCATCTATCTTGGAGCAGCCCATTAAGAAACAAAGGTGGTAAACTCTGCATCTGTGTGATTGTCACATGATGAAGTGTTTGGCTTTACTAAACCACAGGCAAATACACACCATATCCCAAGAGCAGTCCTGTGTGAGATGTTGTCCTAAAATACTGTATTCAACTAATTGAGCAAGGCTGTAGGAGGAGACAGTGGAGAGAGGAATTAAAACACTGAGACTCCAGCAAAGATGGGTATTCACAGTTCCCGGGTCAGGGAGGTGTGAAACTCAGGGCATGGAGAAAGGAGAGAGATGAGGAGGTGAAGTATTTTTTCTTTTCATGTTCTTTTCTCAGAGCTATTTATAGGCATAATCCTACAACTGCAGAGTGTTAATCCTACACAAGCCCAAGTGATTACTGCAACTGGAGGTTCTGGGTGGTTTTGTAACCTCTCTGCTCTGCTTCAGATGCTGGAAACCAAGAGGGGACAGAAGGGAAGGAAAAGAGGGAAAAGGGTAGAGCTGGCCTCTACCAAAAATCAAAAGTCCAACTATTTTTGCAATACATAGTGCCTCATGAATGCTGTCCAAAAGGGTGAAGGAGACACTGCATTCTAGGCTGCATCAGAAGCATCATGATCAACAGGTCAAGAGATGTAATTCTCCCCCTCTGCTCTTCTGAGACTCCACCTGAAATGCTTCATCCAGCTCTGGAGTGCACAGCACAGGACCTGTTATAGCAGATCCAGAGGAGGACCACAAACATGATCAGAGGGCTGGAATACCTCTGCTCTGGAGACAGGCTAAGAGAGCTGAGGTTATTCAGCTGGGAGAAGAGAAGGCTCCAATCTTCTGGCACCTTTCAGTACCTAAAGGTGTCTACAAGAGAACTGGAGAGGGACAGTGTGAAAGAAATGACATGACAAGGGATGATGGCTTTAAACTAAAAGTGGACAGGTTTAGATATTAGGAAGAAATTCTTTAATGTTAGGGTGGTGAGGCACTGGAACTGGTTGCCCAGAGAAGCTGTGGATGCCTCATCCCTGGAACTGTTCAAGGTGAGGCTGGATGGGGCTTTGAGCAACCTGGTCTAATGGAAGGTGTCCCTGCCCATGGCAAGGGGTTGGAACTAGATGGCTTTAAGATGCCTTCCAACCCAAACCATTCTGTGATTCTATAATTTCTCCATGATTATTTCTTCTCATGATGTCTCACTATACTGGGTGTGTGTGGGAAAATGAAGTGTGATGTGATCCAGCACCAAATTCTTGTGTAATGGCCCAGGTTGCTGTCAGTAGGAGCTGGCTGCAGAGTTTAACTCCAGCTGTCCTAGCTCACAAGCATGCTCACCTGGCACACTGCAGCATGTTGGCCTGAAGCACAGCAGACACAGGACAAGCTGGAACCAGATTATGCCTTGCCATGCAGCCCTGATGTCTTTGGTGAGCAATATTATGGCCTAAATGTGGAGTTTGTCCAGGGAGACCAACCAGCCTGTCAGATACAGGAAGCCACATTCAGGAGTTGAATAGCTCTTTCTCACCTAATATTTTCAAACCTCAACCATATGCATATTTAAAACTATTTTATTGCCATTTTCTTTTCTTTTTTTCTTTATTGAGATCAATTAATGATGGAAGGCCGAGGCAATCTTCACTTCATTTTGGAGCTGGGACTTGCTCATAGAATGTGCCCAACAGCTTAACTGCACAAGGGTGCCTCTGCTGCTCTCTCTGGCTGCTTTGGTGGAGTTTCCAAAAGGAGACAATAGGGTATGTGAGTGGAGGGAGGATATATTTTAGTCAGTGAAGTGTAATAATCTCTTCAAGTGATGCAAATGTAGAATGCAGAAGCAGTCTTCTGCCAGCATTGCTGCATGCAGAGCATGGTTTTGCCCATGGAATGGTGCCAGCTTAGAGAGGAGGGAACATAAACACATCTCTGCATTCTCCTTAGCTAAACAGGCTGCTCATGCCTTGGGATGCATCTGTGCAGCACCTAACCCAGTGGGGCTTCTAACTGTGACCATAACAGAACATACAGTAATAAAGTAAATAGACAGTAAATCTGTCTTCTATGATGTTATTCTCCATGTGAAATAAGACGCCAAAAATGAACTAACAGCCTCCAAATGATATTAAAATATCTTTCACTTTTAATAATTTAAGAGACATACTAGTGAGAAAGATAAGGAAACTTTAAAATATATTCTTTTTCAAGCTGATGATCTCTTTCTCAGACTGTCTCCTGTCTGATCAACTGAAGACTCATTGACAAATCCTAGGCTGAAGCAGAACATCTTCATAAGTTCTTGGGATAAAACATTTTCCTCTTAATTTAATTTACTAAGTTTGCCTTTAGAAAAAAATTGACTAGTTTGGGGGATCTTGCGTCTATAAATAAATTTTCTTCCTCTCTCCCATCCCTTTCTTCTCTCCCTTCACTCCCTTCCCTCCCTCCCCCATTCCATCTCTCCTTCTCCCTCTCTCTATTTCTTTCTCTCATTCTTTTTCCTGGTTCAAAAAGCCCAAGACTCTATCCTTGAGTGTTAAGGACAAACAGGCAATAATTTATGTTACAGCATGATATGAAAAAAATTACATTGCACTATAAATTATAATATGAAGGGAGAAATGCCAGGAAGGGTGCCAAATGCTGGTGGAAGTCCCATGAGAAAACAGAGTTCTACTGCCTACCACTCCCCACAGAAATCTTAGGAGGTTTGCATGAAACCATTTGCTGTGATGGGAGAAAGGCTGGAGGGAGGATAAAGAAGAAATATAACAGATAAAATGTTAAATCAGTAAACTGAAAACAGGAAATTTTTACTAATGCTCAAAAAGAAAGGTGACTTTCGTAAAGACCGGTAGCAATTTGAGATCTGGGCACCTGGGAAATTGTAATGCTACCTCAAGTTGGAACAGAGGCTATAGGGAGGCGCTGTTTTATATGTGTATAGTGCTGTTATTTGAGGGGTTCTTGGATTTTATCCTCCCAGACAAGTTCCTGTGGGAGTCATAGAGGTTCCATGGGTTTTCAGGTATGCCTGCTCATTGCTGTAGGCCAAGAAGGCTGTTTGAGCATGTGCCCAGAGGTGTCCAAAACTATACTATGCTCTGGTGGTTCTTCTCTGGGAACAAGACTAGTCAAGGGTTGATAACTAAGAAGGGCTCTCAGAGAAAAATGGCATCAAGGGCAGTGGAGAGTCTGGTGGTAGACTACTGCCCATGGAGTCAGATGGATGAAGTGGCACAGGAGAAGGTGATTTCATACTTACTGGTACATACTTCTTTTAACACTCACTATTAGCCAGCACCTGAAAAGATCCCAGAGACCTGTGGGCTATGAGGCAGACCTATGGAGTCTTCCTCATCTGGTGTGCTGCCTGTGCCCTGACTATTACTTAGTCCAGGCTACATAAAAATCTTCACATGCTGTGCATTCCACTGGATCTCAGTCCGTGTCCATCTCTTCCTTAGATATTAAGGCACCAAAATAGAAGTCAGGACAAATGAACTATTTTGTGCAACAGGCTGTAGATTCTCAATGCAGAGAGGGACAACTTATCCTGGGGTAAAACAGTTGATGAAGCCACTATTTCATTCCTGTCTCACATCTGGTTAAAATAATTGTTTGAATCCAAAATTATCAGCCAAATTTTATAATACTGCAGAGAAGCCAGAGTCCTTTCTGAATATCAGGTAATGGAACAGGATGAGTTCATTGTAAGAAAGTGACTATTGTTTAATGGACGAGAAGTGTAATGTTCATTTTTCTTTAAAGATATAAAAAATAACACCCCAAAAACCCCAAAACCAACAACAAAACCCAGATTATTATTTTGCTTACAAAAAAAAACCCTAGAAAAGCTAAAACCATACCAAATATTCCAATCAATGGAGAGTAAAGCAGCTTTGAGTGCCTTATTGAACTGACCTACAGAAAAAGCTTCAGAGTTTCAAGCCTAAACAAGTTTCTGATAAGATGTGAAATGCAATGGAAAAATCATTTAGAGGAAACAACAGAGAAGCTGATTTTGCTCTAGTTTTACAGGTCACTTCAATAAAGGTTCCTGAACTCTCTTTTCTGTGTAATTCTAAAGAAGGCCATTTAATTAACTTATTTATCTGGAGGAAGAAAATAAAAGAAGAGTAAGGGAGGGAGAAAACAAACTTAAAATATAGAATGTAGTTTACATTAAGCATTGCATATTTTGTCTAGCACATGAGCTCTCTGGGTGCCCACAACCCTTCCTTTTCCTCTTAGTTTCATCCTTTAATTTGGTGTATAAATCATCAAAAAAGATTATGAAATCCAGAGAGGAAAAATACATTCAAGCACATTTCTTATTTGTGTTTTCCTTTTTTAGTTCTTTGTGATTTATTTACTGCACTTTCAACCAGCTCTCCTGGTTATATGAGAAGTTGAAAGAAGGGCAAGCGTTTTATTATCTCACTGCCAGCCTCCAGAAGAGTATCTAGCAGTGTTCAGGATACCCCCTGGAGTAGGACTTGTGAATGTAAAACTGTGGGGCTCACTCCTTGGCTCCACGACATCACACATCCCCTGTTTCTGCCTCTACTGTGCATCCTCCCAGGCATGGCACAGCTGTGCAAACCTCAACGCACTGCAGACTCCTAAGTTCAGAGCATCTCCATGGCTTCTGGTGCAGAGACCTCAGGCTGAAGCTGTCTTGCCAGGTCTTGACAGCTCTATTTCTCATGCAGGCAGGGCTGCTGAGGGGGCATGCAGAAAAAGGGTTCCTCTGCCCGTAAGTTTGCGAAGGGGAGTCTCTGCCATCTTTCAGTGCTTAGTCTAGGACACTGAACAGCTGAGTTTGGAGACAAAGACCTGGTGTCTGCAGAAGACCCTGCTTAACCTGGGCACTAAAGCCTTTTCACACCTCTGTAGGTCTAGTCCCGCCTCAGAGAGACAAAAACTTTGTGCAGTCCCAAGTCACCTGAGAGGGCACCCTCTGTGGTACCTTGTGAGCTATCTAGACCACTGGTCAGGAACTGCAGTAATAATCATAATACTAAGGTTTTGTGTGCAAGAACATGGCAAAAACACTTTAAATATTGTGTAGGCCCTCTAGTGGGTCTGCAGGATATTTGAGACCCTCCCCATTTGAGAGCTATGTTGGTGAAGGAAGCAGTGCATCTTAAGCAGGGACTGGCATGTTTGTGTGCATGCTATAAACAGAGCTATTGGTGCCATCTGTGTTCCTGTAGCTTTTCTATTTTATTTCTGTATCACTGAAAGATGGAGGGCATTTCTCCCTTCCCCCTTCCTATCAACACTTCTATAAAAAGTGTGTTCTGCACATAGGAAGGAGAAGGGTTAACAGAAAAACTTTTCAAGGTGAGAGGGAGAGCTAAGGCTTCATGCTCTTGGGAAACTGAACTGTGGAGAAGTGTGGGAAAAGGCTTTCTTCCCCCACCCCACCAAAATGCAGTCTGTCTCAAAGAAAAACTGTAAGATTTTTTTTTCATGTTCTTCCAAATATCACTTCTGCTTGTCACAATATTTATAAAAACCCTCTTGCTATCTCAAGCTGCACAGCCTTTGGCTCAGGTTCCTGCTTATGCAAAACAGGGTCATAAACATGTCACTGTGTATTTGATAAATCCATCTTCCTCTTGTCATTGTCACCAAGAAGCTGAGATGACAGGAGATTACTCTGTCAAATCGCCGTGGAAACGCCTGCAAAGTTTATGAATTTTCATAGGATGTAAGTCCTCTTTAATGGGAAGTGGGGTCCAGTAAAAGCTTGCTATTTTTAAGGAAAAGTGCATGCTTTGTGTGACTGCATTGGTGTGTGGGAATATACTGTATGGCCAAAAAAATTTACCTACCATACATTAGGAGTTAGGCCAATGCATCCCACTTGAGAGTATCATTGTGAGTTTGTGCCCATTTCCTTGTATCTATTTCTCTTTCTGTAGCCCCAATTCACATTTATATCAAGGCTTCACTAAGTCATACTGGATGTGTAAAAGGGATGTTAAATAAGTGCAAATGCCATTAGAGTGTATTTACTGATCTAACATATTTCCTGTGACTGTTTTCATTACCACATTTTGACACACTTGCCTCTGCTCCCCTCCTTCTTTTTCTGCAATCTAGTGAAGAAGTCAATCCATCTTCAGTGAGAATTGCCTCTATTTCAGGGTTCAAAGGCCAGCTGGGTTTCTCATTCTATAGCAAAGATTAAAATCAAACAGGTTTCACAGTTTTCCAGGCTAGATGAGTGTCCTTTCCTCACTCCTCACTAGAGTAAAAGAAATGGCTGACAGTATTATGCTCAAATGTTACCAAAATTGGAGAATATAGAAAAATATGTATGTTAAACTTCAGGTGTGAAGCTCAGTTGAGCCAGGTGCTGAGCTCTGTTGAGAAACCGAGATTAGCTTCGGCGTGGCAGCACAATGCTCAGTGCAGGACTCAGCAACTCTCTGGAGGATGTCAGTGCATCATGGTGAATGGCCAGTTTGCACAGATAAAGCAAAGGGATCTGGCTGCTGCTTTGCAGGACAAGGAGTTGTCAGCTGAAATATCATAGAGAAATCACTGGACTGTTAGTAGGAAGGGACCTCCAAAGGTCTCTGGTACAGCCTTTCCTTCAAAGCAGGGCTGATACCCACACATGGTCAGGTTAGCAATGTCTTGATCCTTCTGAGTCTCAAGAGTACATGGACAGGAGTTACAGAGTTCATGGGTGTTCTACAGGAATTCAATAAGGTCAGGTACATAAGACCTCTTCCTCTTGCCTCCTTTAGCATGCTGGAGAAGGGGAACATGAGTGTTCACAGGCCCAAGGGGATGTCAAGTCTTAGGGTCATTCAGTGCAGCCATGCTTAAAGCACTGCACAGGTCATGCTTAAACTGAGTTGTAGCCTGCAATACAGAGGTCCAGCCTATGTGGGGCTTACTGGCTACCCCTGGCAGCTGAGCTCTGCAGAAATACTGAGCTCAGGAAAGACTAACACCTGGTGACACATTCAGCAGTTCAGTGGTATTTTGTGCATCTTTCCACTGCCGTCCATGCTCCTGCAATTGCACAGCTAATAGCCAAACTAGGAAGCTTACAGCTAGTTCTGCCACAAAGACTTCTCTTTGTGGAGCTTAATTTCTATCTATATCCAACAGTAATATGTCCTATGATCCCAGAGCCTTCCCTTTTCATAAAAGTTGTTTTGCCTTCACTTTCTAGCATGTTTAAGTAGTTCAGCCTCCTGCTGGGGTCTTGTGATTTAACCCCAGCCAGCAGATCATCTCTACATAGTTGCTCACTCACTCCCTCCTGGTGGGATGGAGGAGAGAATCAGAAGAGTAAGAATGAGAAAACTCATGGGTTGAGGTAAAGACAGTTGAATAAGTAAAGCAAAAGCTGCACACAGAAGCAAAGCAAACCAGGTAATTCATCCACCACTCCCATGGGCAGATAGGTGTTCAGCCATCTCCCTGCGAGCAGGGCTCCATCATGCAGAACCATGACTTGGGAAGACAAATGCCATCACTCCAAATGCCTTCCCCTTCCTTCTTCTTCTCCCAGCTTTATAAGCTGAGCATGAAGCTATATGGTATGGAATATCCCTTGGATCAGTTGAGGTCAGCTGTCCCAGCTGTGTCCCTACACAGCTCCTTCAGTACCTCACTGCTGGGGTGGGGTGAGAAACAGAAAAATGCTTGATGCTGTGCAGCACTTACACAGCAATAACTAAAACATTCCTGTATTGTCAATGTAGTTTCAACATAGTCCAAATATTCCCCACTATGTAAAACATTGAATCTATCCCAGCCAAAACAAGCACATTAAGCAAGAGTACAAAAGGCTTCTAAGCCATTGTTACACCCCTCTTTTTGCAGTGCTAGCAAAATCAGAACCCTGCTCAAGTAGCTGCCCATGTATGAAACTGTGAAAAGGGGGGGATGTAGCTGTTTCTTAGCATCACAAACATTACAGGGAGACAACCATATGTTTTTGACTCTCATTGCAGCAGTTGCTGCAGCATGTGCAGCCTCAGTGTGTTGACATGTTTTCCCAAAGAGGGAGTGAAGTAGTAACTCTGGCTCAGTCTTAACCAGTTACCATTATTTATAACTTGTCTGCCCTGTATATAGCTCTGTGCGTGTGTGTGTGTAAAACCCATGCATTGTCCAGGAGAGCTGAACTTCAAACAAGTGATCACGCAAGGGGAGGGGCATCAATATGCTATTTGCCTGTCAGGATCTTCAGTGAGCAGTTCCCCCATGCAGTGACACCAGAGAATGATGCCTCCTGTGGTGGCTCTTGTATTACCACTGTCTGGGCTTCTGCGACTAATGCATTTGGTTCACTTCCACAAATTTTCCTGCCAAAATGAAGAGTCTTTATCATTAGAAGTAAACTCCAGTGGACACATCGGATGAAATCCCTTCCCTGATATCTTAAGATAGTGCTGTGCATTTCAACACTCCTCAAAGTGTTATAGAGATCATGCATGCTGAAGTGAATTAACAAGCCATTAAGAAGTAGAGCAAGACTAAGCGGAAAAGAAGGAAAATCTGGCAAAACATCGCCAGATACCACAATTCCATATATTTTCTAGATGCTTCTGACCACTTTATATTTGTTCATTTGGAGTGAGGGCATACAGGATAAGGAAGTGTAATAAAAGCAGGAATATAACTTTGATTTGGTAACTTAAAATTTTCTGCTTTACAATGAAGGGTGGGATTCTGTCTCATTTTGCAAGCAAACAACAGTTTATTCTTCTGAAACTTTTGGGGGATGGAAGAATTTTTTCAGAGAATTTAGAAGAGAAAGCTGTTTGATAGCTTATGCATTAAAATTAATTAAAAATTGGATTCTTTAAGAAATGTAACATCTGTGCTCACATTCTCTTCATCCAAATGATGTCAATAAGAGAATAGCTCAGACTTCAAACTTCCTGTATCGTTGCAGTTAATTGAATTCTTATGCTTGGGGTATTCTTGAAGAAATTAGGAAGTAATTAGGCTATGCTATTAACAATTGTATCTAATTGATCTGATGGTATAGGCAACAAACAGGCCAAGGTCAACAGCTTATTCAGCTCTTAAGCCTGATGTGCTCTCAGACATGATGCTCCATTCCCTCCTCTGTCATGGATTTGCTTGCTGGAGTTCTACTGGCTGTACTGGGAGTTATGTCAGCTTTTTCAGGTCAAATCTACCTTCTGCCGTACAAAATACACCACTGCCATACCAAGTTCGGCATCTGTTCTTGGGAGACTTTATACAGTCTTGCACTGCGTGCCACTATGCAACACTGCTTTAGTTCCTCAGCTCTACTCACAGCAGATTATCTCACAGCAGGGTATCCTACAGCCCCTTTGGGCAGCTCTGAAACAGGTCCCTGATTGTAGTGTTAAACCAAGCAGGCAACTCCCAAAGCACAAAGAAACTGTGTGAGTGGAAAGGGATATCCCAGGCCTTCATGTCCTTCTAAAACATGTTTCCCAGCCACTAAAAAGGCAGCCAAAAGGTAAAGGCTAAATTCAGCAGTACAATTTGGCTGCTCTCATGGCTGTAGCTCTGAGAAGCAGTTACAAATCCAGTTTAACAGGCCAGTGCTCTGACTCTTTGCATTGATCCAGAACACCAGTGAATTTGTTCTTAAAGAACAAAGTCAAAACTCCCTTTGGCTTTGCGAGGGTTTGGCTTTCACCCTACAGACCTACAAATCAATAGAAGCAATGGAATGCAGAACTCACTGTAAATACCTCTGAAGGGGCATATATGGAAAATGCAAGTACCCAGAGAATGAAATAACAATACAAGATATTTATATTTGGCCTTTTATATTTTCTCTCCTTTTCTCTCCTGGTGGAAAGTAGTATTGCAAGAATAGTCAAGCAGAAGTATTTTGAGCATGTTATAATTCTTCTAAGATGAAGTAGTAACAATCCAGGAAATTTGCTTTCCGACAGAGGTACGATGATGCAGATGTGTGACAACATTTTTCAGTCTGTTCAAA
>NW_008664812.1:0-7369 GCF_000695815.1 Acanthisitta chloris | reverse complement strand
TGTTAGTAGCAGGTATGGCACAATAGTTGTATTCCAAGGCAGAATTGGTGCCTTAAAAATTACTACTAAGATTGTGATGCCACTCCTTTAAAAATTTTAAAGTTTCATATAAGAATGTATATATTATTTTTATAGTTAGATATATATATATAGATATATTCTGCTATATATATTCTTTACCTTTAAAATTATTTCAGTAGGAATCTTGGTTCCTTGGATGCTGTTCTGCTTTGCCTTTGTGCACACATTGAAATGAGCTGTTTTGGTGCTGCTGTTTTTCTCCCAGAGGCTGCCCTTCTTTGGTCCCTCTGGAAAAGGAAGGAGTACAGGACATGTTTTGGTGTACATACATTTCTCAGTTCCTGTGTTTTAAATGCAGCTACGTCTGGGGTTAAACACAACAGCATTTTAACAGCTTTCAGTCATGAAGGATAGTTTCTTTGAGTCAAACTGATTGAGGGCTATCTGACAAAAGGAAGGGGGAAGCAAACAGTATGAATTATAGATGGCAATCTGTCTATTTTACCATTACACATCCACAATAGGAGCAGATTCATTCCTGTTGCACCTAACATTGTTCAGTCATCCCCATTGTACATTCACTTCCATTGTTTCTCCTTCCATATATTGTACATTCAAGCTCTGTTGCAGGAGATACATCCATGGGCTCAGCTGTTTCACAAACAGATCTAATAGCTGTAGTCTGCTCAGATGAGCATGATGGGTAATAGCAGAGCAGATTGAACTATATTGTCCCAGGAGTTCATATATTTTTATACACTAGTAGGGTACACAATGAGGCTAAGTCAAGCATCTCGGGAATTCAACAAAGCAGATTACAACAGCATTCTTTCACTTATTTTCAGTACACTTCCCCTCCCACTTTCTTTTAATGATGTTAACCAATGCCAGGCTACTTTACACCCAATTCCCAAATTGTCACTTGTTCTATGTTCTTCCTTCCTTCCTCAAAAAACCTTTACCTCTTATCCCTCCTTTAACAGGCTTCCATGGAGATAAAACTAAGAATTTGTTAAATATCAAAGAAAATAAAGGACATGAATTTCTGCATAAAAACTCCTAGCAATTCAGGCTTAAAAACGGCAAGGTTAATAATTTTTCCCTCCCCAAGCCACATCACATTACTAATTGAATAAAGCTGACAAAGGATGTCATATTCAAATAGCCAGCATTCTCATTTACTGCATTATTATTACCAAACACCTTTCTTGTGCAGTCATGCTAGGCAATAAAGAGCCCAATTATCCCCTCAGACACAGGCAAGGGGATCCCCAGTATCTTGGTATGAGCTATAGATGTTCTTTCAGAGGGTGAAGATGTGACTCTAGATGGGTGAAACACAAACTTAGCCAAAAGCTGGAGAACACTTGTGTCTTGTCTCCAGTATGCGCCTGCTTAACCAAATGACAGCTGCATTCATCTCTTGCCATCTGGTGCTTTGTTCAGCTTGTCCACTTCCAGTCTGAGTAGGGTAATACTTAGTGCTCTTGTGCATCAAACAGGTCCCATGCTTTTCTTTGCTGGCTCCGACTGTAGAGTTCCTCATCCCAAACATCTAAAATCCTCAAGCTTTACAGGAGCACAAAAGTTGCTTAAAATCTTGAGGCGCTTTTGAACAGAAACATATGGTATTCTCTGAGTTCGCATTGTGTCTTGCCTTAACTGTTCTTTTTTTTTCATTTCCCCAAGAGCTGAGAGGTAGTGGGAGAGGCAGGCCCAGTGATTATGGCGCTTTGAAGCTTAATGTAAAAATAAGCGTATAAGGCTCTCTTTATTACAGGACTGCAGATGTTAGTTTAATAACAAATCCTAGACGTGGTTAACATTTATGACAAGGTTAAATTTTCTCATGCCAACAACACACTGTAAAGCCCATGAAAAGCTGAAATCCTTTATTCACACTGAGCACAGTTTCTCCAGGACTACAGACTCACAAGAGCAAGACAGACAAACTTTTGTCCTGAACAGCATAGATATAGCTGGTCTTGTCTTCTCACAAGAAAAATGAGCTTTTTCTAGGTGCCTTCAAGCCTAACAGTTGTGACAGTCTGTGAACTCAATTCCACTTTGCTTTCAGATAGTTTTTCCCACCTTGAAATATCCCACTGAGTGCAGCAAACCATATATAAGGAAACACATCTTCCCAACACTGACATCCGTCCGTCCCGAGGTAGCCACAAGCATCTATCTTAATGACCCGCAACACCACCAGACAACAAATATCAGAGAGAGTCTGAGATGATGGGCTGGTGTAAAATGAGCCAGAGCAGGCTTGGTATAGATTTACACCACTGGAAAGTCAGAACCAGGGACAGAAAATCATTACTACATGCAACGGAAAGTAAATGTGTACCTTGGAAGGCCAAATACGGATTGGAACTAGAGATTAATTGTAACATAGATGGGGCTTTAGAAAATGTATCGTAAGGTACAATCGTCCTTAGTGATATTGACTCCTCTCACAAGGGTGCTGTGAAGCTTCATGCAGTCATATCAGTGAGGCATACAGAGATGTTCTGCAAGTATGAGCCATAGGAGTACAACTCAGAAAGGACACTGCCTTCAGCTTAATGCCTCCGGTAATAAAGACAGAAGAAATAAATCTTAAGAGTGATGGAGAAATAGGCTAGTTAGACAAGTTGGCTGTGATTTCCTCTCTTTCTTTTCTGCCCTCTCTTCACTCATTTTTTTTTTCTGGACCCAATAGGACAAACACAGAAATATCAATTCCCCTGTTACATCTCTCTTTTCCTCCCCTTATTAAAAGGAGGCATTTGTTTTAAAGGTAAAATGTATATAAAATACATATCAGCTAGCAATTAAACCATATCCAGGTTCAGAACAACTCAGGGTCATAGCTGAGCATGAACTTAGCAAACGTACTCCAGAGAAGTTTTGCCAAAGTTTAATAAATTTGACTCCAATATTACAGAAACTTCCCAATACCACGGTGGCAATCAGATGAGGTTAGCTTTTTTTGTGAGGCTTTTTTTGATACAGGGCAAGTGGATACATATCAACAGGCCACTGCTCCGCTGACCATCTCTGATTTAGGCCACACCTGTAACACTCACCTTAGAGCTGGAGTGCTCCTTTATCCCAACCATCAGGCTGAGTCAATAAGGAAGTCAAATAGGAAGACTTGAGACAGATAAATGCAAATTCTTTTCAACCTCATTTACATCTCCTTCCACGCCCTTTAATGAACCCTGCCTACTTATTATTATAGTTTATTTCATAAGCAATAAGAAATACACTGGAGTTCTGAAAAAAAACAGATCTTGATTTGCTTAGTAGTAAATTCAGTGTACATTCAAGAAGTACTGCATTCCCTAATCCTTTTTGCTTCATTCAGTTAAGCCAGTCCTGGATCTCAACCCTGGTCAGAGTTGCCTTCATCACAGTCTACATACAAGTTTTACGACGCCAGTTCTGTACCTCACCCACTGCCCTGTAACCAGGCAGAGTCTATTTTACCAACATCAAGGTATTTAGGCTTATTGTATCTATTGGCCTTGGATTTCCATTTGGTCTGATGTGCCTTAGATGGATGTGCTGGCTGCACTGCTTCAATATTTTCTTCTGATTGATATTGTTTCATCCTATGCAGAAGCACTGGTTATGCTATTTTATTTTTTTCTTTTTTTAACACCATCTGACTTTGTTTCCTAAATCAGATGTGACAGGCAGGGATTGCATCATGGTTTTACAACCACTCGTTCACTCACTCACTGTGTTGCTGAATGTTTAGTTAGGCTGGAGCAGTGGCAGTCCCACAGCTCCTCTTTTTTCATTTCCAGGCATCCAGTAACAAGGTGCATAGTGCATGTTAACTGGGTTTTGGGAAGGAGGGAAGATAGTGGAAAGAAATAAGAAAGTGAACGATAAGATACAGGAGAGTCATAGAGAGCTGTTAACAGGACTGAGGAAGATACTGTTATCTTTAAACTTTCATGTCTTGCTGTCCTGTTATCATTACGACATGATGCAATCTTAAAACATATATCTACTCTGGCAAATTAAACCAGCCAAGGCCCATTTTCTGGTCAACAGAACAAGAGACACAGTACCGCTTTTATCCACATTTCTAAAGTCTCTTCCACACAGAACAGAGTGAGGGAAACAAAATTTTCTTCTGGGAAAGATGCCTGGCCCATAACAATCTGTATGGACACAGCATAGTGCCTCAGACTATGTCTTGTTTTGGTTTAGCTGATAAAGCCCAGTATTCAACTTTGCACCAACTTCAAAATCTGGGAAAGGAGGAAAAACCCATTCATCCCCTTTCATTTACGCAAACTCCTCTCTAACTTCTACTCCAGTAGTTAGCTGTAAACTCAAGAAAACTCCAAACTTCATAAGAGAACAGTTCCAAGAGGATAAAATTGTCAGTGAAGGAAAGGATTTGTGTTGTGCTTCAATCTTGATTATTAAAAGAATAGAGGAGTCTAAGTCATATCCACAGAGAGATTTGAAGTCTCTACCTATGGGTACCCTGGGCTTTACACTTTTTCCTGTTATAAAGAACTGAGAGCAAAATGGGACTGCAGTCCAGAAATATGCATACCTAGTGAAATCAGAGATATCTGAGTGTGAAACATGTCTCTTTTATCAAAATGACCCTGTATTAAAAACTATCATATGTGAATATCACGCTATGCCTTACTTCTGGTCATGAGAGTGTTAAAAAAGGGCAGATGCCTACAAATCAGTCAATAGGCAGAAAAGAATGAATGGCAGTGAGGGGTCGAGGTAAGAGTAAACTCAGAACAAGGGAAAATACTATTGTGGTAAAAGCAATTCAGGCAATGGAATGATATGTGTGGGATTGGAGGAACCTCTTGGCTGGGCAAGACACTAGTTTTTCAGCTGAAGCTGATTGACAATGTAAATCATAGAATCAGCCAGGTTGGAAAAGACCTCAAAGATCATCAAGTCCAACCCCACCGTGGTTACTAGACAATGGCAGTAAGTGCCACATCCAGTCTCATCTTGAAAACCTCCAGGGACAATGAATCCACTACCTCCCCGGGCAGCCCATTCCAATGCCTGATTACTCTTTTGTAAAAAATCTCTTCCTAATATCTAACCTAAACCTCCCCTAGCTTGAGTCTGTAAGCCTGCCACTGCGGAGAAGTGAGATGCTCTGATGACGCCTGACCCCACCAGCCCTGACCTCTGCCTAAGCCCCTCTCAGGTGCTGGATATTTGCATACTGGTGAAGCTGTCCATTTCCAAAAAAGTGCCCAATTTACTACAAGGAATAAAAAATGGAGCTGGAGTGCCATTAATAGGATCTATGGCAGCATTCTGTAATACATCAGTCCAACTTATAACATAATAGCAGTATAACTCATACAAGTCTCCAGCTCATGTGAGCCATGGAGGTCTACATTGCACAGGGGAGGAATAAGCAACACAGTCACATATTCTGTAGCTGGGTAAGATTACAACACAAGTGGCAAGATTTCCAGGCCTTAAATGCTGGAGGAAAGGACAGGGCATAGGAACAGTTTGATCTCTGATTTTTATGAAAGCTAGAGTATTCCCTATGCAGAAAAACTGAAGCAATTCTCTGCAAATCTCTCTGTGTATGTATGTGTGATCAGCAGTAATTGTTACTTGCCTTAGCAATGAAAGCAAGTAATAAATTTGCAATGGGAATTAAATTCGCCTTTTTCTTCTCTCAAGAGTTGATGCCATCAGTATCAGTGAATGGGGAGGTGAAATGAGACATATTCTCAGATGTGGTAAATTGTTACAGTTTAACTGAAGTTAAGGGAGCTCTGTTCCTTTATACAAACTGAGTATATACTAAAGAATACAAATATGATGAAAATTTTGTTAGAGACCAGATTTCTTTAATGAATTAGAGAGCTCTGGACCTGCAGTATGTCAGCTTTTTTGTAGGCCTTAATTCACATGGTTAGACATAGCAGGGTGACCAACTTCAGATCAGCCACAAAACATGTACAGTCTGAATCCAGTCCTTGATTTTTTTTTTAAGATGTGAATTCAAAACTTTGGTCTTTCATTATGGCAGGTGATGATGAACATTAAAAGTACCTACACATGAACCTTTAAAAGGCTTGAGGCTTTCAGAGAAAGCAACCTTTGCCTTGGAGACTCGGTATCAGATGTCAATAATTTATGCATTTGAAGCCCAGAAGAGACTGGTGTGACAGTTTAAGCTAGCCTGCTGCATATAACAGGCCTTCAGACTTCTCTGATTGATTTCCCATTTCAAGTCCAAGAGCTACTGTCAAGGTAAAATACATATTTTTTAAAAAAACACTTGAGCCCGTTTTAAAGTAGCTAGTCACAGGTTATCTTCTATAGTCCCTCGTAAAGATTTCTCATAGCTAACTACTCTTAAAAAGGGACACCTTATTTCCTCTTTGCATGTCATATTTCATCTTGTAGAATTCAGTTCTTTCTACCTCCTCATCTGCTAAAACACAGAGACCTGTATTCTCATATTTCTGTTCCACAGAAAGTGATTAAATAAGTTCTTAATTTTCATTTTGAGGTGCTAACTGGAGCCTTTAGATTCTCCTGATTAAACTGGATTATGACAGATGTATGTAACACCGAGTGTCTCAGGGAAGATGAATGGAGAATAGTCATTCACTGCTTCTTCCAGTGTAACAGCTGGGGGCCATAGAAAAAAAATTTTAAGGGAGCATGCTTTAAATGGTTGCAGGGATGCCTCCCTTTATCTGTAGGTTTAGATGCTTGGTGGGTCAGGTCCAAGCCTCAAATTGGGAAATTCTTCGCTAACAGATAATGAAAAAAAGTGTAAGTACCTTTAGTAGAATTAGTTCTAGTGCTTTTCAAATATTCAGAGTAGTACAAATAACAATGAAGAGGCTTTCCATGCTCAGAATTCATGGCTCAGGTCTGGCCCCCAAGATCTGAGTAGAGGTTACACTTTCAGTGGGAATTCTGAGATACTGAGTAGGCGGAGAGAATTATATGCCTTCATGGACATGAACTGCAGAACCTATCCAAAAAGACAGTCTTCACAAATTTTCTTTTGCATCCCGGGACTTCCCCTGAGGGTCGCCACTGGCAGCCTGGATCTATAAACAGAGAAGCAGGTGTGAATATACCTGCATTGCAGCTGGCCAGAGTGAACATTCATAAGAGGAGAAGAATTAATCTTATTATTCTACATCCCCATTCTGGATCGTGGGAAGAGTGGATTAGAGCAACTGAGGTTAAAAACTAGAAAGCCTACGCCGGAATTAAGCCATAAGTTCTGACTGGACAGGGAGAGGAAGGGGGGGGTACAGATAATTGCACCCATAGGGCAATTAGAGTTACAAGGAGCAGTGGAGCTGCTCTT
>NW_008664811.1:0-2884 GCF_000695815.1 Acanthisitta chloris | reverse complement strand
CAGGTTTGCTTTTCAAACCAGCACAAAAAGAAAACATTGGCTATGTCAGTGGTGGCTTATCATTTTGCTTGTTTTTTCTCCAGTTCCAACTGCAGATGGAACATGTCTGGGACAGCAGCAGCCAAAGGTAGGGTCACTTCACTTAGAACTCTATAGTCTAGTATTCACTCCCCATTGAATCATAGAATTTAAGGATTGAAATGGACCTTATAGATCATCTAGTCCTAACCCTCCCTACCATGAGCAGGGACATCTCCTCACTAGATCAGGTTGCTCAAGGCCTCAGCCAGGGTTGGGGCAGCCACCACGTCCCTGGGCAACCTGTTCCAGTATCTTACCACTCTTATAGTAAAAAAACCTTTTTCTAATATCTTACCTAAACTTCTCCTCCTTCAGTTTGAAGCCATTACCCCTTGTCCTATCACTGCAGTTCCTAACAAAGAGTCCCTCTGGCTCCCCTGTAGGCCTCCTTCAGATACTGAAAGGCTACTATGAGGTCTCCATGCAGTCTTCTCTTGTCCAGGCTGAACAGCCCGAACTTCCTCAGCCTGTCTTCATAGGGGAGGTGCTCCAGTCCTCTTAGCAACTTCATGGCCCTTCTCTGGACTTGCTCCAACAGTTCCATGTCCTTCTTATGTTGAGGACACCAGATCTGCATGCAGTATTCCAGGTGGGGTCTCACAAGAGCAGAGTAGAGGGGACTTTTTTTGCAGGCCACATCAGTCTATTGTAGAGGGAATGAGTTTGTTACAACATCTTGCTTCTCTCAGTGTTCAAACAGGGGTTCAAACATCCCAATTGGTTTGATTCTGGTTGACAACCTCCATTGATATTGGTATGTGTTATTTGGGGATGTGCAAAAGGTCCACTGCCTCAAATTTAGTTAATCTATAGAATTTAGATAAGACAAGGCCTCCTTCTACAGCAGCAATACCAAAGGCCTATCATGTCCCTATGAGTCTTTGTAGTATCTGCTCCTCAGCTAATCTATTCCTAAAATTCTTGGGACTTCTGGGCCTGTCACAATGGGCACATGTTCCTACCAGTTACCATTAAGACTAATTTGTCCATGCATGCTAGTTTGGTTGCATCCCCGGTCAATCCAGTAATGACAACAGACTTCTATTTGGTTTGATGGTAATAAGGTGCATTGGGCACTGGTGTTCATAAGAGCTTCATGCTTGATGGGATCACAAGTAACAGTCCACTATACCAAATCTGTCCATCCTGGGTGGAGGTAGGGCACCCTCAGTGCAGGCAGTTGATTTCACACATCTCACTAATACTTGTTTGCAAGATTCCCTTCAAGGAGAGGTTGGTGGTGGTCTAGATTGCAGTCGAGGTTGAGCCCATATACCACTTGCATTACTGCTCTTTCTCTCAGTAAGCATATACACCCTCTTTGGGGTTCTGCCATTGGCTCTTGTCATGATGTCCTAGCAAATCTTCCTTTTGTGGGTACTGGGCCCTCACAACTTTCCCCCACAACAAATTACCCCGTACATAGTGGTATCCCCTGCCAGGGCTCTTAACTGATGCCCTTTGTCCCCTGTTAGTTTCACCCCTCTGGTTCTGCTGTCCCAGCACCATAACAACCATGGAATCAATCCATATTTACCACCTGTGGTCTTTCCCCCAGATTGCACAATTCTAGTAGGGTATAGGAATAAGTGGTAATGTGTTGCTGGGGCTGTCTGAGCTCTGCAGAAGTAGCCAGATTGTCTTGTCCCACCATGCCCAGCTGCATGCTTTGTTCAATCACTGGTGTGGACCAATCTGATCCCTCTTCCTTTTGTTCTTCCTTAATAACTGTGACATGGGCTGTTCCCCTCATTCTTGGATGGGGAGGGGGAAGATCAGATGTCCCAGTCCCGGTGCTTTGGCCTTTTGGTAAGCCAGCTCCACCACTGCACTTGTTGCATTTTGCTGGACTATATCCTGATCTTGCTGGGCAGTTCTCAGAACTTCTCTTGACAATTCATTACTCTGTTTTAACACACTTGCATTGTTTTCCAAATCATGCAGTTGACACACCTGAAAGATGGAATTCCATCCAGAAGGACTGGGACAAGCTTGAGAAGTGGAAATATCATAAGGTTTAATAAGACCAAGTGCAAGGTGCTGCACCTGAGTCAGGGCAACCCCCAGTATCAATACAGGCTGGGGGATGAACAGATCAAGAGCAGCCCTGCTGAGAAGGACTTGGGGATGCTGGTGGGTGAGAGGCTGGACATGAGCCAGCAATGTGCACTGGCAGCCCAAAGAGTCGACTGTGTCCTGGGCTGCATCAAAAGCAGAGTGAGACCCCACCTAGAGTGCTGCATCCAGCTCTGGGGTCCTCAGCACAGGAAGAACATTGACCTGTTGGACTGAGTCCAGAAGAGGCCACCAAGATGATTAGAGGGATGGAGCACCTCTCCTATGAGAAAAGGCTGTTCAGCCTGGAAAAGAGAAGGCTTCAGAGTATCCTAATTGTGGCCTTCCAGTATGAAGGAAGCCTACAAGGAAGATTGAGAGAGACTATTTACAAGGGCATGTAGTGACAGGACAAGTGGGAATGGATTCAAACTGAAAGAGAGTACATTTAGATTAGATATTAGGAAAAAAATCTTTACTCTTGTCCCAGTCCAATGAGACATAGGAGAGTTTGATTGATTCCCCCAATGTGAATTAAGACATAGGCGAGGTCAAATACCCTCAGTGAGTGAGATTTTATTACAGGTCATAAAAAAGGGGGGAGGGGGAAAGTGCGATTGGAGAGCCAGAAACCAGAGCATTAGAACTGAGTGAAGGGAAAAGGGTATACATTTGGACGGAATGTGCTGGTTTGAGCTGAAGTAGAGTTAACTTTCTTCACAGAGGCTAGTATGGGGCTATGTTTGGG
>NW_008664810.1:470-14512 GCF_000695815.1 Acanthisitta chloris | reverse complement strand
AACTGAGCACAGTACTCAAGGTGTGTCAGCCCAGTCCTGCCTCTCACACCACACACCTGGGGACACCTCCTGTCCCTCTATCCCAGCAGGAGCATCAGTGGATTACCTGTTCATCAGAGCCCCCGTGGCCTTTCCATGGCTGTGCTGCCCAAAGCTGGCAGGAGGATCTGGCTGAGAATCCCGGGGCACAAAGAGCATCCTGAAGGTCTGCAGCACACAGAACAATCTTTGAACAGCCTTTCGTGCCCGTGGAAGGGAAGGGTAGGGTGTGGAGGGATATTTGCTGAAGCAAGGCCATGCGTGGGAGTTAAGAAGCTAAGCAGAATATTGAAGCAAGGCCAGGGATGGGAGTTAAGGAGTGAAGCTAGATAAGGAACAGCACAGAAAACCAGGATTTAAATCCAAGATAATTGTACAAAAAATGCAGAACTTTGAGATTAGGATAAGAATGTAGCAAACGACATATGAAGAAAGGGATATTTGCTGAAGCAAGGCCATGCGTGGGAGTTAAGAAGCTAAGCAGAATATTGAAGCAAGGCCAGGGATGGGAGTTAAGGAGTGAAGCTAGATAAGGAACAGCACAGAAAACCAGGATTTAAATCCAAGATAATTGTACAAAAAATGCAGAACTTTGAGATTAGGATAAGAATGTAGCAAACGACATATGAAGAACTTAGAAGTTAAGCCAAGAACTAATTAGCATGCTAACTTGACTGTATAAAAGTATGCTTGTCTCTGAATAAAATCAACTTCTGTTCCAACCACATTGATTGCTGTCAGAATCTGTTCTTGCATGAATCAACAGAAGGGAGAAACCCAGAGCTCTGAAAATCTCCCCTGCCCCTTCCCAAAGAGAAGGACTCCTGCCCACAACAAGAGCATCCCTCGATCCCCTGCTGTGTCCATCCACCTCCTGCCTGAGATGGAGTTCCCTGGAGCAGCATATCCCTGCACGGAACAGGAACACCCCTTGAACCCACACCAGGTCCACCCACCTCCTGCCTGGGATGGGGTTCCCTGGAGCAGGGTCCCTGCCCAGAATGAGAGCAACCCTTGCCCCTGTGCCCATCCACCTCCCACCTGGATGGGATCCCCTGGAAGGAGCAGTGAGATGGGTCCTCTCTCTGCTTTGATCCATTCGGACTGGCAGCTGCATGAATAGAGTCCACGGAGTTTAGAGCAATGTCCCAGGGGAGTTCAGGTCACCAAAATCAAGCTGTAAAACCCTCTGGGTAAGTGGCAGTGATAATTTTTATGTATACAGGGTCAAACTATTCACCCCCCCCAAGCCACTCTCAGAAAAGGATCTGCACAAACAGGAGTATTCCAGAGCAATTCCTTTACAGACAGGCCTGTGCAATCCAAAAGAGCACAAGTCTAGTGCCACAGTGGCTGTAAATCATCTTGTAAGACATCAGGGAAACAGCTGACACGTGGAAGACAGGGCAGCCTCCCAGTGTAAAACACTTTAAAATGCAAATCAAAGTCAATGGGTTGCAGACCTCTCCTATGAATTCTCTGTCAGATCCTGCTCATTACATGCATCCTCACATTGCCACTCCTCGCTTTAAACTGCAGATTTTGTTCTTTAAACAGTTCCCAGGTTGCAGTGGGAATTACTCCTTTTAACAAATATCAGAATTCCAGAGCATGGGTATGTTACCATCTCTGGCAAGCTACAACCATAGAGTTAACATGGAATTAGGGAATGGTTTGGGTTGGAAGGGACCTTAAAGACCATCTATTCCCCCAGGCTGCTCAGAGCTCCATCCAACCTGGCCTTGAATACTGCCAGGGATGGAGTAGCCACAGTTTCTCTGGGCAACCTGTGCCAGTGTCTCACCAACCTCACAAGGAAGAGCTTCTACCTAAAATAACCATCTCTGAGCCAAATACATCAGCACCATTTACCCTGGGATAGAAAGGTTCCTGCAAGTCAGTTCCCCACTGGGTACACACACACACTGGACTGGATGCCTTGCTCTGGTCCTCCCCAGTTCCCAGAAAACCATGTCCTGATGGCATGGTGAAACCCACACACTAAGGTAACAGGCCAATAGTTCTTACCTTCTTCAACATGCAGTTCTGCACTTCCTTTCTGCATCTCTAAAAGGTAAAGTGATATTCTTATTTTGGAGATTACTACCCTTTTGAGCACATAAATGACTGGTTTGTCCCCAAATCATGTGACTAGATAGCAGTGCTGCATCCAAACCTGGTGGTCTCCACATCCAGCAATCTGTCCTCACTGCCACAAGTGTACTGACAGAGCACAAAAATAATCATGCTTTGAGGCAAACTGTTACATGGATATATTTATTGCATTGCAGCCTTGGCAATTTTAAATATAAACATTTATATCTGGAAAGCAGAATATTGCAAATTCAGTATTACCCAATATGTTCATAGCAGCATCAGCTTCATAAGAAACAAAGTATTTAGGAAGATAGAGAAGGAATTACAAACGAGTTACACTCTCATTTATCACCATCTGACCAAAACTTGGAACTGCAGCTGTGAAACAGATATTGAAGTCATCAAACCTGACCTTGAAGATGTCAGTGATTTCAAGACTGAAGTGCATCATTGTACCTGATATCCTGCACAGTTCTGCTGTGCCGAGGAGTGAGGCTAACAGTCACATGCCTGGAGGGGGCAGATGGTCCCTGTATCTGCCTTACCTGACAGAGAGAGTGTGAATAACAATACTTAGCACTTGTACAGCACTTATCACTTCCCCAGATCCTTGTGAGACAGGCAAGGATTGCTCTTAGATATATTGCAGCTGTGGAGTGTGGGGGAGAGGGAGGGAAGTGACTTGCCAAGGCGGTTCAGTGAGCAAGAGGCAGTAGAGAGGTCAGAATCTGTCAGCCCTGACTTCCAACCCCACGTCAGCCTGGTAGGTCATGCAGCTCCTCTGTGGCTCCTTAAGGAACTTTTACAGATGACTAAGTGGTTAACAAGTCCCAGTCCATGCAACTACAGTGGATGTGTGCACCACTAGAAAAGAGGTCAGCAGAGCTGCTCCCCTCGTAATGCTCGTTTTAGTTTTAGGGAAAATGAACACTCCTGTCACTGCCTCCTCTCAGAACGATGTGTCACATTGCAGACACCATGACACAGCTGCACTTTGCTCTGAAGCACTGGAAATCAGAAGCAATTGCTATAGGAGCAGCTTTCATTTCTTTCCTGAGGGAAAGATCTTTTGAGAGGAAAAAAGGATGGATATGTTTTCACACAAACTGATCAAACTACTTTTCATTCTAAACGAATACAAGACTGATTGGAAGTCTCAGGTGTACTAATTTTTTTTTCAGCAAAGTCATCCAAGTGTACACTCTGAAGCTAGCAGCTAATGAGAGAGTTATCCAGGAACATCAGAAGGCATTTTCCTTCCCTGACAGGCCTTCACTTCTACTGGGTAAGAAAAGGAGCACTTACAATGACACCTAAAAGGACTTGTAAACATCCCCAGACAAATATCTCTGCTACTTCTCCACTATAGTAATCCTTTCTCCTGCACCCTCAGGAAGCTAGCAAGGTCAAACAAGTCTCCTTAACCCCAACCACTGGGTTTCCTCAGCAAAATTTTAGAGGCAGGATCAAACATGCTGGTTATTAGGGATGGAGCATCCACAGCGTCTCTGGGCAATCTGTGCCACTGTCTCACAGCAAAGGATTTCTTCCTTCTATCCAATCTAACCCTACTCCCTGTCGGTGTGAAGCCATTCCCTCTTGTCCTGTCACTCCAGACCCCTGTTAATAGTCTCCCTCCATCTTTCCTGTAGCTCCTTCAAGAACCTTATAATTAGGTCACCCCGAAGCTTCTCTTTTCCAGGGTGAACAATCTCCATTCTCTGTCGTTCCTGGTTTGCAATACCTTAATTACAATAAAAATTCCACAAAGTCTGTAATATCTTAGTTTTCCAATACTATTCTAGTAAGCAGTAGCTTTTCATAGTATTGTAACAAAACTGTCTTAGGATTGCTATAGTACAAACTCCAAATTTCTAAGCCAATGTCAAGAAGCAAAAGCATGAACTGAAGTAGTTCTGGGCTGCAGATGACACAGCATTTGTTTTACAGTTGGCAGTGCAGGCAGGAGAGAAAACATCTTCATATTAACTGGCAGTATTCTGCAGTTATGCTCTGAGGCAAACACTAGCATATAACTCAGCAGCTTAAGGAACAGCTTGCCTGGCTGAGGGAATCTCTGCATCACCTCTGAAAAAAGGTGCAGTCCTGTGGCTTCCAATTTTATCCAGTCACAGAGCTTATAGTGTAAGTTGGTGGTTATACCTCTGAACTGTTTCATCAAAGACAGGAAGTTTACCTGGAGATAAATATCTTCAGAAACTCAGTTTTTGTCCCTGCTGCCTCTCCATTTTCCTTCAAGACTGAGTGAAATCAGTTTCCATCTGTCTCATTTAGGCCAGTGCCAGGAAGCAACAGAAAGGGTAAGTATAGGCAGTTTGTTGGACAGGTTGTCAAATTCAATAAAAATGAAACCTCTTTTTCCTGGGTTTTTTTTTTCCTGGACACTTCTTCACCCACAGTGATTCACAGGTGCAAGTGGGTGACTGCAACAGCAAACTAGGGAAATCTAGCACTGTGAAAAGGAAAATAAATAACAAAATTATTCATCTAATATTTTAATCAGATTACTCCAAAAAGTTGTGTAATCAAAGATAAATAATTCTTCTGACCAAATAATTCCAAAAGTCTGCAGAGAATAGTCTGAAAATCAAGACTAGCCAAAGGCTATCTGGATGTAAAACTAGATGGGTAACATTCCTCAGGGACGGGGAAAAATCAGCAGGCAATCAGGCCTACTCCTGCTGAGACCCTGCCCTGCTTCCAAATGATACAGGAGGGAAAGATGCATCAGAAACAGTGAATCCAAAAACTGAAGGACAAGAAACAGATGGAAAACAGCACTCCCTGATTAATTCAGTAATCACCTGGGGAGGACATGCTAAGTACCTCTCTAGATCTGAAAGAAAACTTCTGAGCAATTAACAAGCTGGACAAGTCAGTTGAGAGAAGGAACTGAACCCACAATTTTTTACAAGCTCCTTCTTCTCCTTTGGCCTTACCTTTTCTACTGCCACTCTGAAGTAACCACGAGACTTGGCTCTCTGCTAAACTGTGTTGGCAATGGGAAGAGAAACGAGGACACTGTGAGATCTGTGACATCACATTCCACCACTGTGGCATTACATCATTTCTGCACCAACATAATATCTCTCAAGTTTTATATTTGTCTGCTGGTTTAGACATTATCCTAAAAATTCCTCAAATTATCCCAACACCTTCAGAGTTAGTTCAGAAACCTGCTCTGGGCAGTAATCTGGTACCTCACCACAAAGAGGAACCACTGCTGAGCACCAGGCTGAGCTAAGTCCTAGAAATACAGGACTGGCAGCAACCTGTGGCTCCTTCCCAAAGAGTTCTTCACATCTGCCCAAAGATCTTTACTCTCACAGCTCTCTGTTTCTTCAGACTACCTCCTGCTCCTGCTCTTCACCCTCAGCACAAAGACTTTGGTGTGTATGTGCTCACAACATCTTTGTGGCACTGCAGCAAGAGAGGAAGGGCTGGGAGCAGAGAGCTTTTGGAACAAAGAACCTAATTTTAATGCTGTTTGGAAAAGGAAAAAACATGGAAAGAAAGAATAAGAAACAATTTTAAAAAACCCCAAAGCTCATTTGTTTCCAAGGGTCATTTTCTTTTTCTTTTTACTTCTTTTCAAACTTAAGTGAGGTAGAAAAATTCATTTCAGAACACGACATTCAATTTTATTTGAAGAGCAACATTATCTGAAGTATTAAACATGCAAGTGACAACAGACACATGGGGCCACTTGCTTAATCACAATCATGATGCTTGAAAGAGACAAAATCCATAAACTCGCACTTTAATAATGCACTTAAAAAAGATACAATGCCAGAAAAATGGGGAAAAGGAAGATATTTGGAAGATCTGAAGTTGTAGAAGAGGAACTAGCTATATTTAGGAAGCAGCTTGGAAATACTGAGGAAGGTGGACAGGGAAGTAGGAAACAAAGAACCAATAAGCCATTAAATCTAAACTGGAAGAGAGAATTTTAACCAGCTCCACAGATGACAGGAGGAAGAGTTGAATAATGAGGTAGAGCAAAAAAATTAGGCAAACTATAGTTCTTAGCCAGGTTTGCTGACTGAGGTGATGATTCTGGAAGAGCAGGTCAGGGATGATATAAAAATCAAGGCACAAATGCAAGTCTAAGCACCAGCATTTTCCATAAAATGTAAACAAAGAAACTTGTAGATGTGAAGCAACAAACACCTGCAAGGCTTCAGAGGAAAACTCCAGATGAAAGGAAACACTGAGGCTCCCAGTAGCAACTGAGAATTTGGGAAAGTGTCAATAGACAAGGAAGGAGGGTGGTACAGCCACCAGAACAGTCACAACAGTTGTGTTTTATCTAGTGCACAAGACAGACAAACAGAATTAAGAACATGAGGTAAAGAAAAGGAAGAATTCAATTAGATGTCATAGTACATAGGCCTGAGGGTGATCTGACACCCTTTGGTCACATATGAAGGAAAGAGGAGAGGTCAAAACCAGCAGCCTTTGGTGTGAATGGAAAAAGCAGAGAGGAGTTATCTCAAGCAGCTGGAAGAAAAACAGAGCTGTCAGAAAGCAGAGGAGGGGAAAAAACCCACAACCACAAACATAATGAAGAAAATAGTCCCTTGCAATAAAAGCTGCTGAGAAGGCAGGAGCAGAAATAAGCACCTTGTTTCTAGCTTCACACATTTCTAGCAATTTGTGAGGGTTCTGGCTAGTTGGCAACCACACAGAAAGCCAAGCAGGAAAGGTTCCAAAAGCCAGGACACCTTGGGATGAATACAAGAACAGTCTTCATAAACCAGAGCTCAGAATGTCCTGAGGAGACCAAGTATTGACAGGAGAAGGGGGAAAAATGCAGAGCACATGGACACAAACAAGAACAGCACAAAAAGAGAGGAAACGAACTCCAAGAGAAGAGTCTTTTCAGTGCCTAGTCTCAGTTCAGAGAAGGAAGGGAGCCCAGTAATAAAGCAATATATCATAACAAGCTGTAGATAATATTTCATTGTTTTCCCCTATTTTTTTTACTCTTGATGAAACTGTTTTGCCTCAACAGTACTTTTTATTCTGAGGCACTTCTGTCCCAGGCTGAACTTGGGTTTGCAGCTCAGTGGCTGAGCTCATCAGCCATCCAAGCCCCATGTCATGTGAAATGCTGACATAAGTCTCAGGCTCCCCCAGAGGCAAACAGCTGCTTTGTGTGTCTGGGAACTCCTGCTAAACGATTTCTGTGATGCACCCAAGCACCAGACAAAGCTCTAACCACAAGCAAGCAGAATGCTGCATGTGCAGCAACAGAAATATATCACCCACAGCACAGTCACTTGGTTCAAGAACTTGTGACCTCTATATGCAATACAAGACCTGCTATAAAGCAATTCCCCAAGTTCACCTTAAACACACAGAACTGCTGCAAAGCACAAGGTAGCTGAGATGAATGCAGGAATAGCAGTATGAAATCTAGTGTCCTATGACAACCAAGGGAACAGACTACATAATGCACCAGCTTCATGTACCCTCAAACTTCTGCACGTAGGTCTCTTGGAAAGCAGTTTAGACCTGCAGAACCCTGGCCTGATCCACAAAAAACACTGATGAGTTTGAAGCTTCAAAACATATTCAGGCACACCTCCAAAGCTCAGTTCAACTGGAATTAGATGATGCATAGGAAAGACCCATGAAGAATTCTGCTCCATGAAAACTGCTGGAGATCCAGCAGCTCTAGTTTCAATAGAGGGAGCTTGGAAGGTGCTTAGATACAGTACAAGTGTGCTCAGCACAAACACATCTGAAGAAAACCTTACATCTTTGCCAGCTTCACTGTTACACCAAGTAGCAAATGGGTGAAATATAAAAGTACAATATTCCATCTGCATCCACAGCAGTCACAGATAAACTCCAACTATGGAGGTCCCTGAATCAGCTACATCAGCTGCTTGCTGGTGACACAGGGTCAAAGCACAGCATTACAAAGAGAAGCTTTGATATGGAAAAACAAATGACAGTCCTGCCATCACTCACATTACAGGAGCAGTTCTCAATTAAGAGGTTTTCTGTCACACTGGGCATTACAGAGCTACCTATGACAGAGGCCAGTAGCCATCAGTAGTATGTCACTCCACCTTTTGATAAGCTATTTCAAAATGACTGTCAGAATTACATCTGGAAAAGAGCACATGCATGGAACAGCAGCAGATAAGCTGCTGGTGTCATCAGCAATCTCCTCTTGAGATTACTCAGAACATGCAAAAGAGCATTTCTGATTCATTTCAGGTGGAGATCTTATCAGAAGCTCTTTGAATGTGTGCCACAAGTAGCTCCTATAACAGAGTACATAAAAATTCTCTTCCAACCTTCTCCATTTAGCTCCTTTTTAAGGAACAGTGGGATCTGTGCTTACCTCCCTCACATCACAGAAACAACTGTGCTGCTGACCTTGTCCTGAGACCCCAAGAGGGATCTAAAGGAGGCTGCTTTGGCATCAAGCTCAGGATGCTCTACTTACAATCATTTCCCCTGCCTTGTTAAGGCAATGGGAAACCAGCCACGGTACCATCACACTCAATGACAATGCTAAATAGCAATGGGAGCTGCAGCAGCAAGTCATGCTATCAAACAAATACACTGACAAAGGCTCAGCCAAGTCAATGTGCTAAATGGACAAGCAAAACATTCTCTCCTCGAATGAAAATCTGGTTTATGTGACGTGTGAACACCTGCTGATAATCCACTTTGGGTCGCCGTTTTTTCCGTGATTGGCTTCTTGCCCGGGTCCCACTAGCACTGGCACCCTCAGTGTGGGCAGTCCTGCTGCCCACATCAGCTTCACCTCTGGCAGCCAGATGCAAACTGTCACCTGGTGTCTTCTTTTCTCCAGCTCTGCCCGAGTGTTTCTGCCTCTCACGCTCCTCTTCTGCTCTCCCTCGTGCTGACCCAGCTTTCAGCCCCAGCGTCCCAGAGTCATTTGGCAGGGCCAGCTCCTCTGAGGCAGCCTTTGAGTCAGCTCCCTTCTTTCCCGAGGACTCCTGCAGCTTGAGCCTGTCAAACAGCTGTAAAAGAACATTTGTGTCTATGACCACAACTGTAAAACAAAAGAGGTCACTTGTTCTCCGGTTTGACGTGGTATTTGCATATATGATCCCAAATCAGAGCTCACAAGACACAATTAGTGATGAATCTTCACCAGCAATAAAGACGATGAATCCTTACTGAGGTCAAATAGTGACACAAGGCGAAAGGATCTTTTGCATGCTCACGAGTGTCTCTATGTGAGCACCAAGGAATTTAGTTTGGGGAGCAATACTGCTGTGTTAGCATTTCACTTTGGTCAGGAGCAAGAGAGAGATACTAAGTTGCTCCATTAGCTCACTTTTCCCAATGTCCTTGTAATGTTGTCAGACACTTTTAGAGAGATTTACATCCCTGTGTCATGCATCCCTAAGTAAGGGGCCTCCATTAGCAAAGGGTGTACACTGAAAAAATTATGGAGCTTTTGTGTTCCCCAAAACAAACTCAAAGATGCCGTGTGGGCATTCTGAGGGGTGAGCAGACCACAAACAATAGAAAAATAATAAAAGCTACAGCAGCAGATCCAAAGAACTGTATAAACTCATTAATCTAAGAATACATGGTGCTGAAACTGGAAAAGAAACTGCTTTTACTCTGGCAGCAGACAAGATTTTATGAAAGACTGACACATGAGAGGGAGTCTTGGTTAGCCTGTCTATTCCCAGCAACAGGATGGAAAGCCAATCCCTGTGAGAGTGGGCTGAAGGAACAATGACAACTTGATTATTTTTAACTGGTCTTTAAAAAAGGAAGGGTGGGATGTATCAGAAAACAGATTTAAATGGCAGGAATTTGAAAGCAAGCTCCTCACAATGAAACTGTTTCAATGTTTTTGAGATGCTTCTCTGATGTTCAAAAGGCCCAGAGCTATGGCATTCAACGGGCACAGCCCTGTCACATTTTTTTCCCCCTTCATTGTTCAGAAGTTCATCTATCATCTCTTCAGCTCTCAGCTTGGTAAACAACTTCATTTGCAGCTGGATCCTAGAGAGTTTTGAGCAACATGCACAATCTTGGGTTTCACAGTACCCAGGCTAGAAGCTCCAGTGACCCAACAGCAGTGCAGTTTAGCTGGCTGCACACACTGACTGTGGCTCCATGCATCAGTACCAAAGTGATGCTCTGCCACATCCCCTGCCAGGACAAACGTGGACCTGACCAGTCACATGTGCAAAAAAACCCCACACAGAACAGATAAATCAAAAACCACAGAGTGAGCTTAGCATACTGCACTGAGCAGTGGCAGTAACTGTGATCTGATAATAAGGACAATGAAGTAGAACTTCGGTAACACTGAACCATGGCCAAAGTATTTTCAAAAAGGTCAGGAAACATTTTGGTTGGGTTTTAATCCCTCAGTTTAAGTCATTTTAGAGTCATCTGTAATAACAGGAGGTAAGATCTTTCAAGTATAGATATAGTTTTCCAATCAATCAGTGCTCCCTTTTTACTACTTTGAAAAAGGAGATTCTAAATAAAAAAACTGGAGATGGTCACCTACTCGGGTCAAGGTGAGCTGAGGTTCTGCATAGAAAGCTTTGCCCATTACTGGTTTCCTGTAAGTCTCATCCACATCTGTCAGGGCCTAGAAGAAGATAAAAGAAAGGTCAAAATTAAAAGAAAACATGAAGCAGCTTTGGCCCAGCTTTGTGTCAAAGCATTATGAAATTATGTTCTGAGAGAAAACCCATCCTAGGAACAAGCTGTGCTTTGGAGCTGGTTTGCTAATCATCTAAATTGTACTGATGTATAAAAGCAGCATCAAAGCCTCGTGTCCTTTCTGCATTACTTGCAAAACCTGTGAGCTTTGCCTGCAAAATCCTCTCCCCTTCCCTCCATTTCTAAACTTTTCACAGCTCCAAGCTCACAAATACTTAATAGCTGCTTTTAAATCCACTGTCTTTAAGATCTTCATGAGGTAGAACACAGGGAAAAGCTTTTGTCACTGACAGCCCAGTGATGTTAGTGAAAGAAAACATAAACACCTACCACTATAAATTAATTCGGTTTTGCAGAGAAAGCTTTAGAAGCTTCTGATATTCCACCTTCCTGGGTTTGTACACAAAACCTCTGAAGGTACTGGGAACTCTTCCAAGCTTTTGTCTCACCTAAAACCTCTCTAAGATGGCTGGACACCTCCCAGAGGTACCACTTACATCTGAAACCCAGCACCCAGTGCCAATTAGTTTGTGAGCCACAATGCCACATTAATCTTCTCCAAACATTCTTTGCTTAAACCTGTTGCAAATTTCAAGTTTTCAACACGGCAGTTATAAATCAAGAGCTGGAACAATAATTACCATATTCCAGAATTTGTCAAATGCAACCAAAAATCCTGTGCAGACTCCTCGAAGCCCTTTGAACGTGCGGATGTGAACGTTAATTTTGACGCCATCTCGGACACAGCGATGAAGTTCCCCCAGTGGGCTGCCTTCATGGACTGAAACACAGAACATCACCAGTCTTCAACAAAATATATAGAATCATAGAACAGAATCACAGACTGGCTTGGCTTGGAAGGGATTTTAAAGACCACCTAGTTCTGATCCCCTGTCACGGGCAGGGACACCTTTCATAAGTCCAGGTTGCTCAGAGTTCAGTCCAACTTGGGCCTTGAACACTGCCAGGGATGGGGCACACACACCCCCTCTGGGCAACCTGTGCCAGTGTCTCACCACCCTCACAGCCAAGAATTTCTTCCTAACATCTAATCTAAATCTACTCTCTCTCAGTCTGAAGCCATTCCCCGTTGTTCTGTCACTACGTGCCCTTGTAGAAAGTCTCTCTCCTACAAATACATGAAAGATGTAGAAATCTACTCTAAGTATGGCAAACCTTAGCACAACACTTGTCTTCACAGCAGAAGAAATGAGAAGCCTCAGAGCATTGTAACACACTGTGATTGTGATTACTGGACCACCAAAACTCTTCTTACAGTGGGGACAGCCAAGACTTCAGAAAATATGAAGGTTTTGCTTTACATAACCTGCAGCCAAATTAGCCTTAGCTGAAAATCTTCTTGCTACATTTCAAAAACATGCCAAGGAATGCTAATCATAAATAAAAGGGAATAGAAAGCTCATGGGGGCAGAACAGCTCATGTCCCAGAAAAGACAAATGCCTTGCTAAGGTTACCTCAGATTAGTTACTATCTGTGAATGAAGTATTGTACCAGATGTGTTCCTGTTCTCTACAAGGAGATTTCTGAAACAATGAACGACTCAAAATCCTTCAACTAACTAAACTGGACCAGTTTAAATTGATGAAAATGCATTGTTTCAGTTAAAATTTCAGCAGCCAAATGAACATCCTTCAAAGATGTACAAGTCTTTGGCAAAGAAACAAACTGTCTCTGGGAAGCAGCCAGAAATGAAACCATGCTAAACCACAGGCCAACTATGCCTTTAGCCAGGGCAAAACTGAAGGAATTCTGCACAACACACAGCTCACCTGGCACACACAAGCCTTATCTGCACACTACAAACCTGTGGCAGTATAAGGTGTCTAAAGGGGTAGATATTATTTACTTTGCCCCTTCCACCCACAGCACTCCAGTGATAAATCCCAGACACCCATTTGCTTGTGCAAACACAGCCCCAGGATTGCTATACAATTCCTGCTAAGAGTCAGGGAATTTCACTCAGTTCTTCCTATTAATAAAAGATGTGAGCCAGAGATGATCTCTCACCTTGTGCTTCAGGGACTCTGTATCCAAGGTTTGATTTGCACACTAGAAAATGCTTCCTGCGAGTGCAAATCACAGTGGACCTGCAGGATTGGGCTGCAGGGTAATTCTCAGCCACAGCAGGGAAATCTAATGCTGTTTCCTCTGAATTAACCTAATCACATTTATTTTTTGAGATCCATTGTTTTCTTGCCAGCCCTCTCCAGCTCAATAGCTGGAGAAAATTGGTTTCACACAGAGCATAAGCTGTTTCAGTACCTCCCAGCCTTGCTTATGGGGGTCTGTGAGTCTCTGTGCTTCCTTCAGCTGAAGCAATGACAAACTTATGCTCTGGATCACGGGTCCATCACAGGAACCACAGATGACACCATCAGATTAATGCTTTTAATCAGATAATGCTATTTTTTCTAACCAACACTAGGACTTTACATCATCATTTCACATAGGAACTTCATCTACAACTTCTTACAAAATCCAAATACAATCCTCATTTCCAGCTATGGCTGTGCCTGTCACACCCTGAAAAACACTATACAGCTCTACTAAATCTCAACTCTGCCCATTTTTCCTTGCTGTGGGAGGTTCTGGTTTCTCCACGGCAAACCTCTAGCAGTTTCACCTGATCAAAAGGGCAGAACACATCATCCAAAGACCTTTCAACAATCTGACATCTCGGGGAAAATAAAACCAGCAACACAAGGAATTTATTTTTGGAACACACCTCTCTTCTGCAAGCACCAGGTGCTGTAATGACCAGACTCTGCACACAGCTAGATCTGCCTGTGCATTCTGATGCTGTTAAGTACCAGCATGAGTAATTTTTCAATACAGAGGGTAAAAGTTACCTAGTTGATTCTGTACGCAAAATCCAATCCCTAGTTGTATAAAATAAGCACATGCTTAATACCAAGATTCTGAGGAATGAATAAAAAACTACTGTAAGCCAGAGGGCAAGTACCCCAAGAGGGAGAAGATAAAGATCCCAAATCTGGTTAAGTTCAAGTCCCTGCCCTCAGGGCAGACTGCATTAAGAGGCAAGATTAAAAAAAAGCCACAAGAGCAAAGCAAGTTGCAACAGCTGAAATAACTCAGAACACCATCAAACACCTTTCTACCTGCCCTGTATGTCAGTTCTCTGCCCCTCGGTAAAGGCAGAGTAATAATAAAGAGCTTC
>NW_008664810.1:0-211 GCF_000695815.1 Acanthisitta chloris | reverse complement strand
ATTTCCTTGGAGATTCAAATACTGGCCCAGCTTGGTGCAGACACCTCCCCACTTACAGGAAAAGCACATAAATTTGGGTATAAATCACTCCTAAAACTCCTCAGACTGCTGAATAGCACTTTCTGTGGCAGTTGTGCCAGTCTTCTTCAAGCTCCACACCGTCCACCCGTGGATATGGGGATACTAAATATGTGTTTATAACGGAAACATG
>NW_008664809.1:0-1150 GCF_000695815.1 Acanthisitta chloris | reverse complement strand
TAATCTTACAGTCATCAGGAATGTATTTAAAAGTTTTAGCAATTAAGAGTTGAAGGCTTTCAAAAGGTTCACAATCACTGCACCTAATGAGGTGAATGTCACATTTTGCTTACGAATAAAAAAAAGGTCTGTGGCATCTTAATAATAAACAGCACAGGGTTCAGTTTTGCATTTACATTTGCCTTTTCTCCTTGCCACTACTACATGGTGGGGGGGAAGAAAGAAAAGGAAATGAACTGATATCATTATAAAGCTCAATGAGAAATGCAGCATGGACCTTTATTTCAGCATTCAAGATTGATTTTTCCTTCTTTTAAGGAAGCTGGTATTTCCAAAACTGATGCACTGCAGCCTTGGCTACAATGACCATGAGATAGCAGAGTTCAGTGTCAAGCGAGGAGGAAGCAGGGCAATGTGTAAGATTGTAACCATGGACTTCAGGAGAGCTAGCTTTAGCCTCTTCAGGGATTTTCTTGGAAGAATCCCATGGGAACAGGCCCTGCAGGGAAAAGGTGTCTAAGAGACCTGGTCAATAGTCAAGCAACACTTCCCCCAGGCTCAAGAATGGTGCATACCCACGAACAAGAAAGTGAGCAAAAGGGTCAGGAGACCTGCATGGATGAACAAGGAACTCCGGCCGAAACTCAGACATAAGCAAGAGAGAAACATGAGGTGGAAGCAGGGACAGGCCACCTGGGAGGAATATGGGGATGTTATCGGAGTATGCAGAAATGCAATGAGGAAGGCCAAGGCCCATTTGGAATTAAATCTGGCCAAGGATGTCAAGGATGACAAAAGGGCTGCTTCAAATATATCAATAAGAAAAAGGAAACTTAAGGATAATGTGAGCCAACTACTGAATGGAACAGGGACCCTTGCAACAGAAGATGCAGAGAAGGCAGAGGTACTAAACACCTTCTTTGCATCGGTCTTCACTGACAAGGCCGGCTCTTAAGAATCCCTGACCCAGACCAGGGAGAAGGTCTAGAAGAAGGAAGGCTTTCCTTTGGCTGAGGAGGATTCGGTTAGAGACTATTTAGTCAAACTTGATGTCCATTGGCCCTGACAGGATCCATCCACAAATGCCAAGGGAACTGGTGGATATCATTGCTAGGCCACTCACGATCATCTTTGAAAGGTCATGGAGATC
>NW_008664808.1:0-10152 GCF_000695815.1 Acanthisitta chloris | reverse complement strand
AGTCTCTGGCTCACCAAAGTACAGTTTAATACTGTTTTATCAGTGTGCCTTTCTCCTGTGACCTGGGAAGACAACAGTTGTGTGCACAGTGTATCACTCCTGGTGCCCGATGTATTGCCCTCTGTCAAGGAAAGAATTGGAACAATACCAAATAATTTTAACTTTTAAGAAGACAAACCTATGGCCTATGGGTTAAATAGAGGGCTCCGAGTTAGAGAGCTTCTCTGCCCTAAGGGCTCAGTCCTACTTGTTCAAACACACAATTTTTATTACTTTAGAAGTTATATGTGTCTGGAAGGGTATTAGTAAGGCCTTTGTCGCAGATGATATCTTGAAATGGCTGTTGAATTCCAGTAAATATTAGTAAATGGAGGTTAGGTATTCAGAAAAACTCACACATAGCCAGATCTTCACTGATGAAAATAAAGGTGAGTGTTTAGGAAAAGACAAGCAAAATCATATCTCAGACTGAAACAAGTCACATTTTGACTGTGTTTGTGATATATGCAGTATTTCTACCTTGTCTATCCCCATTTTGTTTTTTGCCTTAATATTTAGCCAAGGAAATATGCTTATCCAGGATACTATACTAAAAGTGTGACTCTGTGCATTACATATGCCTTCAGCTGGGTAACTCAGGCTACTCTGTCACTTTCCATTCAGACATTTGTCACTGCATTAATATCAGATAGCATTATGCTCTGAATACTAAAAAATAAGCTTCCTAGTAAAGATCTGGACTTTTCATTTTATTGAAACTAAAACGTGGGAAACATTCTGGTGAATGGTTTACACACCATTTTGGACAAGCAATCATTTATATAGTTATGAGCAATAACTGCATCACTGATCTAAATGAATAGTGAGGTGCTTCGGTGACCTCCTTCAAAGCAGAGGCAGACGTGACACAGCATAACAGGTACACACTCCCCTGGGAAGTGAGAGTCTTAGTTGAAATCTTTTGCCTGATTTGACAGAGTTGGCTCCGAGGTGTCATACATCATTAGGGACTGCCTTAAGTGGTATGAAGAACTCTGGAAAAAAATTTCAAAGTATCTCAGGTCAAGACTGTTCCACAAGGATAGGCCAACAGATATTAGAAGCATAATTGCAAACCAGTTTTTCAATTCACATGGAAGTGTCCTACTGGCGACTGAGTTATTTTTCAGTCTCAGGTCTACTAAGTATATAATTCTTCAGTTCTTTGCTTTGGTAGCAACTTGAAGGGCTTTGTTTCTTTGTTTTCCATATTACAGCTAAACTTCAGTGTTGCAGGGTTACACTGTCCTTCTCTGATTTTATAAGTCTGATTTTATAGTCTTTTACTTGTACTAGAAGTATTCCAAAACAGTTTTCTTTTTCATTTGCGTGTCTCTTTTTCTGAAAAGAAAATAAGAAAGTTTGGAATTCATGTCAATCTGAATTAAACATATTTGTTTAAGGCACTTTAGAAAATTAATGCCTTCACATAATTGAAGGCATGCACAACAGTGTGCACCAATGCATGCTTTTTACCATATTCCACTTGAAATAGATTTTGCATTGTGTTGCTCCAAAAACTGTTTGCATTTGCTAGGGTTTGGCCTATGAGCAACATATGTGTTGTCATAAATAGAACATAGATTGTAGTCTGTTAATGAGTTAGAAATAAGGAATGTAATTGCTGCTGTACATCCCTGTGAAAGATGAGAGAATCTGGCAAAGATAAAAATGTAACATCTCACAATCTTTGCTGTATGCCTGTCAGTGGAAGAATTTTAAACCCTGTTGCTGTACACAGAAAAGAGTGAAATCTTACCAGAGTTTGTTGCCTTTGCTGTATCTCTTTTTCTGCCTGCAGAGATCCAAGCAACAATAATCTTCTCTGTCCCAGCACCTTGAAGTAGCATTAAATTCAACAAAAATGCCAGGAGCACATAGAATCTTAAATCATAGATATGGCATCTCTGTATAAAAATAAGAGAAAGCAATAGTCAATCAATGAATCATCTCAGAATTCTATGAAAAAAAAGGCACTTGAGTCAAACATTTTCTAAAGACTTATGTGAAAATTGTGTATTGTAGGAAATACCTTTAATGAACTAGGAAATGGAGTGGGACATGGTATGAAATTAATTGCAAGGTATTCTAATAGATGTATTTGCTTCAATTCCATACAACATTTTTCTCACTTTAAACTGGGTCATTGGTTTAATATTTGCTTTTGAAGGTATTATTCTATTTATGATCTATAAACTGTCATATTCAATGTGTCTAAATGCTCGAGGAATTGCACTTCAATTGGGATCTTTTTAGTTTGCCAGAGAAAATGTTCCTGTATAACGTACTGAATTATCCTAATGATTTTTGAACTTCATTTTTCTTTTTTTTTTTCCTGCCCTTCTCTTCTCTTGGCCATGAGCCAAGTTTGTCTCTGATGTCACAGCATTAAGTCAATAGAGCTATTTAGCATGCTAGGCCCAATTAGTACCTGATAAGCTTAGGTCCTGTTGGTATCAAGCTCTTAATTATTTTCCTGTGCCATGTTTATTAAGCTCATTGCCAGGCTTGACCACCTGTGAAAAAGATGAATTGCACTTACATATATGGCACTTTTGTACTGCTTAAATTTGTTTATGGTCTGGTGTTTGATGTGTTTAAGCTGCTGTCTTCAGAACTGAAGAGCAAAAATAATTATTGACAGTAAGAGTTATGATAGACTGAAATAGCACAACAGTTCAGTGCAGAATTGCTTGCTCTTAGAGGACCAAGACCAGATTTGTATAGGTAGATTATTGCTGGAGGGGATTTGAAATAAGACATTTCTGAATGTTAACAGGAAGCCAAACCTCCCAGGGGAGAAAAAAAATTTCTTTCTTTCAGGTTACATTGATTGACCGAGCCAGTTCTCATCACAGTGTGGAAGCCTTAAAGGACTCTAAGAGAAGATTTCTCACAGGTTTGCAGTAGCAATTTAAGAGGTTTCTTCCTCCAGCTATCTTCTCTGTCCTCTTCCAGAGATCACTATTTTCAGAGCAAAATCAATAAAGAATACTAGACATCAGTAATCACAAATGGCTTGAAAAGGGAAAAGTGTGGATGGTAATCTAGAAAGTCCATGGTGTATAGACGGTATAATTGCAATTATTTTCAGTGTGGCCAAGTCTATAGTGGGTTGGTATTTTATGAGCCACAATTTCATTCGACTAAAAAGAACAAACCACATTTAGCCAATTGTGTCTTTATCTCTCATCATAGTTATATGGCACTTCTGGGAGCAGTTTTGGGAGGATGTGTTGAGATTAGGTGGGGAGGGAGTTTCAGATGCAGTGATTTAGGTGAAATGAATATGAATTTCCTCTCTTGTCACAGGGGAATGCTCAGAAGAGTTTTTTTTTTGTGCAGTTTTACTCCACTAATTCTCTTGAAACCTGTCCTAATCTAGCCAAAGGCCTAGTGATGTAGAGAGATGTATTCCTAGGGCATTTACTTTTCGTAGATGAACTGGTGAAAGGTGTTTGTGCACTTTAAGAGTGAAAATGAATGGATCAGCTCCTGCAACAGAACTCAGCAGGAGGAACTTACAAGTCCCTGAACCATTTTCTGTATCACTTCTAGGGCTGTTATTCTAACCCAGCATCTTGAGGATGTTTTTACTGGAGACCCTGTGGAGTTTAAGCACCATGTGTACCTAATTCATGAGAGATCTGCAGAGAGTATAGTGAGATACAGACTTCTTTGTGGCACACTCGCCACTAACACACGGCCACTGAGGTCAGTGGAACTGATCCAAATTACACTTGCTGAAAAATACAGCTGCATCCTTCAGCATCTTTTATTCCTCCAGTTCGTACCTACTTATAATATGAGGAACAAAGTTTTTTCTGCCATTAAAATTTAAGGTCTGGGAATAAGTATGTACTTAGGGAAAAAATTATTTCCTTGGCTCGTGAGAAATGCAATAGGTGAAACTAAGTCACCAAGTCCTATATTAATCCTGCTGTCTGATTCCTTAAAAATCCAGTGAGATCAGAGGATAGCAAGAGCTCCACAGAGTGGGACCAATCACTCTGATGACTCTGGAAGCCTAAGCAGAGCTGTCAGAAATTCCCAGCATTCTTTCACTTTAACTGATTCCCACACCTCACTGTTAGCACAACTACTCTGCACAGGATGAGCTGGTTCTTTCTAGAAATCTTCCTGTCTTCGTATGTATTTCAAAAACCTGATTCATGACAATTTCATACATTTCCCCCCAAAATTGTCCATGTAAGGGAATGTCCCTATCCAGAATATGGATATGTTGGACCAAAGCCATTAGCTCTTGATCTGAGAGCAGGAATTTATAGATTTGCAAGTATATGCTTGATGAAGTAATGCTGTGGGAAATACAAGCATGAGTCATTTGGAACAGGCCACTTGTAAGAAGGAATATGTGGAAAAAAAGTAGGCACTATTTTTTTTAAAATACTCCATGAAGAAAACCTGTGTGAAGGAATGGGCAATTTGAATGGACCTTATAATATTTGGTGGGATATTTTTTCTTTTATACCCCCCCAAAAAAAGAAAAAGTACCCCAAACTTATTTTTCACCTCAAGTCTTGCTTTCTCCAGGATTATATTTTGGTGCTCATAAACTAAGGTGTTTGCTATACTTCATTGTTATCCATAACATTCCAAAAACATTCTGAATTGTTGGAGCACAACTTTTGCAAACTGCAGCTGTTTAAAAACTAAGCATCTTCAGAAAATAATTCTTTAATTGTTCATGGCTATGTGCTTTTGTAGATCTGACTCTTCATTTTCCCAGCCCATTATTTGGAGCAATTCTGCTGTATTCTTATATGCAATATGAACTCTGGGCTTTGTCCTTGGGATGAAAATTTAATTTATTGAATATTGGGCACATGGTGTGATGGCTTCCAGATAACACACAACCAAAATCCTGCTCTGTGTGTGTCATGGTTTAACCCCAGCTAGCAACCAAGAACCACACAGCCACTCACACACTTCCCCACCAATGGAATGGGGGAGAGAATCAAAAGGGCAAAAGCTAGAAAAACTCATGGGTTGAGATAAAGAAAGTATACTAGAGAAAGCAAAAGGACACACACAAGCAAAGCAAAACAAGAAATTAATACACTGCTTCCCATGGGCAGGTGTTCAGCCATCTCCAGGAGAGCAGGGCCCATCATGTGTAACAGTTCCTTGGGAAGACAAACACCATCACTCCAAATGTCCCCCCTTTCTCCCACATTACATACTGAGCATGATGTCCTATGGTACGGAATATCCCTTTGGTCAGTTTGGGTCACCTGTCCCAGCTGTGTCTCCTCCCAGTCTCCCATGCACCCCCAACTTCCTTGCCAGCACGGAGGTAAGAAAAGCAGAAAAAGCCTTGGCTCTGTGTAAGCTCTGCTCAGCAATAACAAAAACATCTCTACATTATCAACCCTGTGTTCTGCACAAATCCTAAACCTACCCCTATACTAGCCACTGTGAAGAAAGTTAACTCTATTTCAGCCCAAACCAGCACATTGTGGCACTGTTTAGACACATGGAAACAGATGTGAACAAAGAACACATAAGGAACTTTTGATGTTATGTGTTAGAACTAACATGTGTGCCTGACAACGTGTACTTTAAGCAGGCACTCTTCCCTTTATTAAAGACCGAAAATTCTGTAAGTTTCTAGGAGCAGCTAGTATTTTGGTGAAAGTAAGCAAGTATCTAAATTTCTGTGGTGTTGAATTGCTCCTGAGAATATGATGGCCTAACTGAAAGTGTCAGAATGTGTAATTCTGCTAAGGTAGTCTGTATTTCAAATTAGAGTATTCATGAGCAGATTTGAGATACAAAGAAGAATGGAGATGCCCATAAATGGGATGAACCTTACTTTGAGATTTCAACAAGTAAAAAGACTGGATTTTTGTTTCTCAGCTGAAAAAAACATGTTTGTTTCTCTCAGTTTGATCTTTCCTACTAGTTAGGGTCAGCATAAAGTACAACCCATGCTACTAATCCCTGTGTAGAAATCAGGATTACAACTTTTACTTAGGCAAGTGTCCGAAGAAAGATCACACTCTAGGCCTTATATATTGATAATTATTTTAGCACAGCTGGTAGTTTTTCAGAAGGACACTGCTGCTTTTCATAGCTTTACAGAATACAGCAGTGACGTTGCTATGTCTGCTTTTGAAGAGATTCCTATGAAGGTGATAGGAATGGAATTGCTTCCAGCCTTTACACCCTTGCAGGTAGATACTCTCAGCTGCTTCCTGCTCCCTGAATCCATGCTGTTAGAGATGCAGGTTCTGTGTGCTGGTTTTGTCTGGAATAGAGTTACGGTTTTTCATCACAGTGGCTAATTTTTGGATTTGTGCTGACCACGGTGTTGCTAACATGGATATTTTTGCTACTGCTGAGCAGTGCTCACACAGAGCCAAGGCCTTTTCTGTTCCTCACACTGTCCTCTCAGCAAGGAGGCTGGGGGTGCACAGGGAGTTGGGGAGGGGAGGCAGGGGGAGGAACACAGCCAGGACAACTGACCCCAGCTGACCAAAGGGATATTCCAGACCACATCATGCTCAGCATATAGAACTGGGTGGAGGAGAAGGAAGGGGTCTAAGTTTAGAGAGGTGGCATTTTGTCCTCCCAAGTAACTTTTACCTGGAGCCCTGTTTTCCTGGGGATGGCTGAACCTGTCCATAGGAATTGATGAATGAATTGCTTGCCTTGCTTTGCTTGTGCACGTGGCTTTTGCTTTAGCCCTTAAAGTTTTTATCTCATTCCACAAGTATTTTCACTTTTACCCTTCTGATTCTCTTCCCCATCCTCCTGCTGAGGAGGGAGCAGGCTGGGACTGAGTTGTCGTGTGGGGTGAAACCATGACAATCTCTGAACTGTAAGCTTTGTACTGCCTGTGAGGCAGTACAAAATCTTAATAAATCTCTTTGAGGTTTCCCACAGTACCTAAACAGATGTTCTGAAAGGCTCCAGTTCACAGCTGGGAAGCAGTGAGCAGAAAGCTGCATCCAGAGCTCTCTCTTCACAATGAGGCCATGGTCTGTGATGAGGAGCTCAAGGACTTGGAGTCTATGGCAAGCAATTTATTTTACATCTTTTATAACCTCCTTCTAAAAATAGACTTGATTCCCTTAGACTGCTTTATGATGCCTTGTTGAAGTAGTTTGGGTATCATGAAACACTAAAGTGTCTATCTTCCAGAATGTTCAACACATTCAAATTTTATTATCTTCTTTTTAGAGATTAGGCATAACAGGATCAAAACTGGAGAGTATTAAAACCAGATTCTTGGTCAATCAAGGTTACAAGCCGAAAGATGAGGCAACATCTATCATTGAAAAAAACCTCAAAACCAGAAATAAAACAAGACAAGAAAACAAACAAACAAAAAGAAAAACCTATATAAATTTGGCAATTCTTTTCTGCTGGACCCATTTTTCTTGCATTTTCATGATAACCTCTACTGCTGACCTCTTCAGCAAATGAAATCATTGATTCTGCACTTATCTTCATGTAACACTGTTACTATTCCTAATTCTGGAAAGACAGCTAGTGATTGCACAGAAGCTGACAGAGAAGAGTCATGAAAATGATGATCCTCTGATTAAAACCAAAATATCTTCCATACATGTAGAGAGTAAATTAACATTTTGGCACTTAATAACCCATATCTGACAGTGCAAGCTTCACTGTTATCTAAAGAGTCTGTGACCCCCTGAGCTGTAGTATGCAATGATTCAAATCTGGGTAAAACAACAATCAGTAATATTGGAGCAAAGTTATGGAAAAAAATAAAGGTAAGAAGAATTCCTAACATGAATTTCTGAAGCTCTTTGTTGCAAGACTGGAAGGTCCCATGCGACAAGGATGAATACCAACCATTTGCAAGATATAATTTCAGTTAACAAAAGCATTTTGTGTGTAGTTTTCACAACAGTAAAGTGTTTGTTTTTATCAGTGTTCTATAGGCACACTCCATCTATGAGCATTGTCATAAAGACAGCAGTTGCAAAAGAGAAAGAGCCAAACTTGGGGAAGGGTTTTTGCATTCAGTCATAGGATCTATCATAGCACACACATATTGGAGTAAGTCATACAGGAGAATGTCACTATTTTTGTCCCATGATCAGAACTTCTTTTACTTCAGTACTACAATTTAGACTCAGGGACATTATATGTATATATGCAGATAGGAACAATATAGGGCAAGCACAACTGACCCTTTTTGACAGCGAGTGATTGCAAAGAAGCTGACTGAGAGGAGTTTCTGTTTATGCTGTCAGCAGCCTCTTAAAACAGCAAAGTTAACATTTCTGTGTTCAGCGAGGATAGTTTCTGTTAGAAGCTGAAAGTAGAACATAACATAATCCATTATGGATGGATGTTTGGAGAAAAGAGTTGTTCTCAGCATAGATACACTTTGTACTAAGCAATCATAGAAGGCTGCTATATTCCGAAAGATGACTGACTTTGCAGAAGACAGGCACCGAACCTGTGGCAGTGTAACAGAAGTATTAACTGAAAGGCATCATGTTAACCTTGTTGTTTCAAAGGGCATAAAAGATAAGGTCAAACAGCACAAAATGGCAAGTGAGAAGAAATCAGAAATAGACCAAGATTCAAACAATGGAATCATAGAATGATGGAATCATAGAATTTTAGGGTTGGAATGGACCTTACAGATCATGAAAGACAACTTCAATTTACAACAAAATACTGTTTTTCAAAGAAAACAGAAAAGACACAATAGTCAGATCTGCCAGTCTTTCAACTCAGATCTTTGAAAGACATACCCTTTACAGAAGCGAGATCCAGACCTGTCCCACAGGGGGTTATAGGACCCACAGGTGTGCACTGTTCCTGTTGGAATAACACTTCAGCACTCATATGCTTACCATCTCCCTTACAGTGCAAGTCTTAAACACACCGTACCACAGAAAGCATTCTCTTTATTAAAAAAAAGTTTACAGAAGTGTCTGAGGAAAATAAATGAGGAGAAGTAAATTGCATCAAACTTTGAGTTCATAATCATATAGTTAAGCCAGCTGCAATTGCAAACATGAGGGAAAGCAGAGGTAAAAAGACTCTTTTTCTGCCACAAGTTTTGCTTACTTTCTCCCCAGTCCTGATTTTGGTGTTGGGGGTGGGACAGAAGAGGAGGTTGTCCTTGTTAGTACTGAATGTGTTTGATTTCAAACAGATAATTTAACAGGGAAATGGCCTAAAGCTGCCAGTTTATTGAACAATGAGACTGATTATGGGCTGAGACAATGAAACACATTATGGGTTGGCTAGAAATAGTCATCCCATTAATGGAGAAGCCAGCAGAATTTTGGTTGCATATTTGAAGATCTACAGCCTTGCCGCAAGAGGAAATGGAGCTGCTGTTGCAGGCAGCCTTTTGAGAATGCATTGGATATTTACTCTGAAGCAAGACTGTTACTTGGAAAAATTAGCATGTTTTAAGGCAGGTCAGGGGATCTGTTCCAAAGGATGAATAAGTTATTTGCAACAAACAGGTTAGACTAATCTCGTTTTGGGTACTTAGTGTTGTATTGACTGAGAGCCTGTTTATATAGGTAGTATATAAATAGGTGTTAGATCACACATAAAAGCTTTAGTATAGAGGCAAAACCACTAAAAACTGCATATGCAATCTTCCTTGAACTGCAGGAACTAGTGTACTCCATGCCAAAGCACAGTAGTCCAACTCTTCTCTCCTAACCTTTTTATCTCTGTATCAGTCCTGTGGTCACAGAGGTATCTGTGGCTTAATGAGTGTCTTTCTATAAGGGATACTGCAGATGGTAAGAGTTAAGGTTGCAGGTAAGAAAACCAAGTCTTACCTAAGAATATTGATTTATGTTCTAGGTAATTTCTAGATATGCTGAACCAGTCATGAACCAGTCACTTTCACATAAGCTAAGAAAGCGCTTTCTGTTTGGCTCTTCTGACTACTCATGATATTCTACAGAGAAGAGGCATGATTAATATTTTACATTGTTAAGTCCAAATGTTGTTAGTTGACATTATTTAGTCACCTTCATCCTCCTTCTCCTCCAAAGATGTCAAAAGCATTGTATTCAGCTTACTGCTGACAAATTTATTTAATTGATCAAAAACAGACATTGGGGTGGGGGTGGGGGT
>NW_008664807.1:0-25271 GCF_000695815.1 Acanthisitta chloris | reverse complement strand
GGTGGTGGTGGGCAGGATATGTGTGTACCAATCCTTTCCCTCTTTAGTGGGAGGGATGTTTGTCTTTCCACAGAGCCCATTCTTCCCTGCCCGGCTGCCTGCGCATTAATAACAAGGAACAGAAACCATTCAGTGACTGATATCAGCTTATGCTAAACAATTTCCCCTCCTGTTTCCAATAAACATGGCTGTTCAAATAGATTATAGTGTCTCGGAGGGTTCACATCCACACCCCCCACACACCCCGCCTGCCTTAGATGTCCTTTAGCTGCTCCTTTGTGATGGTAATGAAACGAAACAGCATTTCAAAGCGGGCTTTGATTAGCATGATTAGCGTGTAGTGGCTTGGTGGCCGGCATGGAATGGTTGTCTAGCCATCCAGCATCAACAACTTCGAAGAAAGGTTATACACCTGGTTAAAATGCACAGATATACATACATATGTATGTGTGTGTTTGCGATCACATAATGCATACAGGTATAACTGAGGTATCAGTAAATCCTGACAAGGTTTATTAATTGCTATTCCCGGTTGGAATGGCATTTTGATGCACAGGCTAATTGCACCAATTTGCCACAATTTGCCTGGGTAGCGCATATGCATTTAAATAGGGGACATGAGGTGGGACTGCTGCAGAGCTCAGTAATTACTCATCATCACCACATACTGCTAGTCAAGCCACTGGGCATTGCTGGAGACATCTGGAAATGGCATACATGGTGTACAGCAAAAAACTGTGTCTCGAGACCTGAGTAACAGTGTCACCATACACACCAAGGGCTGAAACTAAAATGCCATGGCACCGCTAATATTGTCTTCCAAATCAGATCATTTAGGGCAAGACCTTCAGCTGCAGCAGAGTTGCATCTCCGTCAGATTGATCAAAGATGACTGACTTTGTGCTGAGAGCATGCCCTGTTCTCCCTTGCAATATTAACTCATTTCTTCTGAAAATTAAATGCAACACAAAAGTTTATTTTTGGACTGTTGTTATGTAACATGCTTCATGGTTTTAAAGGGTTATAGCCACACAATGCGATGGGATGAGCAGTAGCCCAGCAGCAGGAGCTGAGATCAGCTGCCCGAGGGAGGCTCTCCCAGCTGACTGGGGCTGGGGCTGTGCTCGTTGGAGGGAGATTTAAACTGCCCCAGGGAGCGCAAGCAACAGGAGCGGCAAACAGGGGCCGGCACGGCAGTGAGGGCAGGGCAAGCAGGAAGGGCACAGGTACCCCCTGCTTTCTTTTTTTGATAGGGTTGGACTTGATGATCTTGGAGGTCTTTTCCAACCCGTTTGATTCTATGATTCTGTTGGCTGTTTCACAAAGTTAGACTTTAAGGGCCATGACTGACTCCTCTGGTTTAGGGTTTTTTTCAGTTTCAGTTTTCATTTTCCCCTTTGTAATTGATTGGAGCAAGAATATGAAAAACTGCCTTAACTGAAATAATACTTTGTCTGGATTTTATTTTTACAATGTTTATACATATTTTGACAACCCTTCAGGATGCTGCATATTAAGTAAATATATGACAAGTGACATCTTGCTAGTCTGCAAATACTTAAATGCCAGAACATGGAGAAGCTTCATGTCATCTATATTAGCAACTTATGTATCTGCAATCCAAACAGAACGTAAGAGTAGGTACATTGCAAAGGCAACAGCTGATGAATTCAGCAGCAGCATGAAGCTGATCACTATGATAAAAAGCAGTGTCATCTCTGTAAGTATATCTGGAACTGGCAGCTATGGTTACTACAGAGGATCAAAAAGCCTTAGAAAGAGGTTTATCTGCTTTAACTCTAGAAATACAAGCAGCATGAATCCAGTAAACACTTTGCTATAATATATGTGAGTTTAGGCAATTATTAGCTAAATACTCAAATCAAGCTAACAAAAGCTCAGGGGTGACCTTATTGCCCCCTGCAACTACCTGAAAGGAGGTTGTAGTCAGGTGGGGGTTGGTCTCTTCTCCCAGGCAATCAGCAGTAGGCCAAGAGGGCACAGACTCAAGCTCTGCCAGGGGAGGGTTAGGCTGGATATTAGGAAGAGATTTTTTACAGAGTGAGTAATCAGGCATTGGAATGGGCTGCCCAGGGAGGTGGTGGATTCACCATCCCTGGAGGTTTTCAAGATGAGACTGGATGTGGCACTTAGTGCCATGGTCTAGTAACGACGGTAGGGTTGGACTTGGTGATCCTTGGGGTCTCTTCCAACTCAGTAGAGTCTATGATTCTATGAAAATACAAGGAGTTCTTTGGAACAGAGAAGGATGGAAGCAGTGAGTAGCCTGATGCTGCTGTGTAAATTATGGATGTGGAGAGACCTGGGTTAACAGCTGGATGGTTCTGAGGAGACTGACCAGCTGGGGAACAGCTCTACAGGAAAGGGCTGGGACTCTTGGCTGACAGCAGGCTTAAACATGAGTCAACCTCGTGCCATGTGTAGTGTGGGGGGGAGGTGAGAGCTTGGCCAGCTTTGTCAGTAGGAGCACCGTGGCCAAGAGATTACCACCCTTCACTCAGCACTAATTAGAACACAGCTGGAATGCTGCATCCAGTTTTGGGCCCTACAGTACAAGAAAGACATTAATAGACTGGAATGAGTTTGGTGGAAGGCTGCTATGATGGTCAAATCCAGGGCACTTGCACTTTAAGGAGATACTGGGGGTCTGGGACGTCTTCAGCCTAGGAAGGGGTTGGGTCTGGCAGAACCTACAGCAGTATCTACTAATCAGTACTAACTAACTAGCACCTACCAAGCAGTACCTTACTGAGAAGCTGGAGCCAGGCAGGAGCCTGATTAGACTAAAGAAGTGCTGTAACAAGAAGATTGTGCAGTCTCTGCCCATGGAAGTTTTCAATACTCAGCTGGACAAAGCCCTGAACAACCTGTCTGACCTTGTAGCTTACCCTGCTGTGTGCATGAGGTTGGACTACAGACCTCTCAAGGTCCCTTCCAGCCTGAATTATCCGGTGATCCTGTTTCACATAACTCATAGCTAAGCTGTACAACTCTGCGGCAGGATGCTGCAGACACTTGTGTCACTGTAAGTTTCAGATGCTGGACAGGATCAGCAAATGGAAAGGCAGTGATATTTTGGGTCTGAACCCCAAACACATAGAGGCCAGGGAATGTTAAGAGGAAATATTACTGTAGGTTTGCTATAATCTCATATTCTTCCCTGGGCAGCTGCTTATGACCACTGTCAGAGATGGTGACTGGCTGTCCATCTCCCAGACCATTACAGCTCTTTTTGTCTTCTTATTTCTATAAAACACACCATCAGCATGAGCTACTGTTTCAAACCTAAAATTTTGCAGAGCTTTTAATTACAGGCCAGAGCAGTTTTTAGAACATCGTCCCTGCTCTTGGATGGAATAATAAAATAAAGAGTCTTTTCAGGCTATGTTTTATCCAGTCAGTTTTCATAATGACAGTATTTGGGGGGAAATTAAAGATTGTAGCATATTACCAGAAAGTACCAGAAATGTTGTAGAAAAAATCTATTTTTTTTTTTTTTAACTTTTTCAGAAGTTCAACAAGTTCATTCCAATCTGCCTTTCAAGGTCACCCATCTGAATCAATGATCTTCTTAGCTCCACCAGTTCTGATTTTTTGAGCAAAATTGTAATTACCAGCCTTTTAAGCACCAGCTGTTCTATTGAAACATGATACTGGTGGTGTACTCAGTCCTAGTGGAAAAATATCTGTGAGCTGCTCTTCACTGAAGCCTCTGAGCTGATTGCAAGAAGCATTTGTGGTCACAGAATTAAAGAGGCCACAACCAGATCCTTTACGGGTACAGTTGCCTCTCCTTTTGTGCATTACCCTGTTCTAATATGCATTTGAACCTCCAGAGTACTCACTCCTTATAAAATAAGGAGAAAAAGGAAGGTACAATATAGTCTAATATAATGTGCAAAGAAATAATCTATTATCTTGTCCACATGATGAGCCATGTGGTATCAATGCACAGAAACAGAAATACCTTGAGGAAATGTTTCTCTCCCATTCTTTAGCAGTACCCATTATTTAGCAGTGTATACCATCTATATCAACAGAAAAGCAAGGTTAATGTTTAAGGAGAAGGCTATAATATAAGTACAGTAGGATATTGTGCTAAAGAAGAATTCAGTGCTGAAAAGAGAAGCAGAAGTGCTTTTCTAGCAGGATTTGCAGGAGAATTGAAAGGCTGATTGGCACAGGAAGTGGCATGGGAAAATAAAAGCAAGAGGTAGAATTTGTCTTGGCAGGAAAGTGATGTTCCACTATTAGAAATGCCTGCAGGCCAAAAGGAAGAAAAATCCTGCGCTGAGATTTAACATGTATTTTCCAACTGCTTTAAATCTCACACACCACAATAGATATCTCCCTAAAGCACATACAGTTTGAGATGTACAGAAGCTTTTGGTCACATTCAGACAAGCCAGAGACCAGTGCTTATTTATCATCTCAAATGGGGGCAGTGGCAGCTTCTGGTGCAGACAGGCAAGATGCAAAGAGCAGCTGGGCACTGGCACGCGCCTGCCAACTGGTGCAGCCCTGTTCTCCCTCCTTTCCCCTGAAGGATTTTTTTCTTTATGTATTATATTGTAGTGTATTTTCCTTTTTTCCTTCTATTTTTATAAGAAATGAGGACAGTGGTAGTTAAGCAACACATCTGAAGAGCAGCTTCTGCCAGGTCAAGGCACTACCAGAGGGCACTCGGGCCTGAGGACACAGGGAAAGGGAACTTGCCACATCAGCCACAAAATCTGAAGAATTGCAGTAGTGCTGGCTGATTAGGCATCACTATATTTTCCTCTATTAATTACATGGCTTTTTCTCTTTCCAAAGCCAGGAAAATGTCCAGGCTGTCAGAAGTCTTTACCTATAAGGACACTCATCCCTCTGCAGTGTGCTATGAGGAATCATAGTGCCTGGCAAGCCCCTGCTCTCTGTAAGACTTTCCCTTGCTCAAGAGACCTTGAGCAGGATTCCTGTGTTCAGCGCTCCTGCCAGTCAGATCATTAACCCAGAAGGTCGTATTTCAAGAAGGCCTTTACACACATAGCAACATATCTCTTTTTTAGGGCTTGCGCTTATCATGCAATCATTATCCCCACACCTCGCCTGAGGAAGTATTTCTTCCTGAGTCTGAGAGAAGTGAAGGTCTGGAGTGAAAAGGCAATACACAAGGAACAATGAAAGAATTCAGTACTGTATTTTTTCTTCTTTATTACACAGAGATAAATACAGAAAAGGAGAAAAGCAATACCCGTTGAAAATACTAGTACAACTGGAGATAACAAGGTTATTTTTTTTGTGCCCCACCTCCGTCTATCCCTGGTTACAGATATTTGCCATAGGAATTATATTTTACTGCTTTGCTGTACAGCAGTTTGTGCCACAGTAGTTCTTGATCTCATGACAGATCTCTAGGCAGTCCTGAGGGACAGGTAATAATAATTGGTAACAAGTACGGAGGGCTCCAGTTGCTTATCATTAAGGTATTTCTGAAAACCAATGATGGGAAATTCAGAATGACTACACATATTAATAAAAAAAGACATGCTGGCTAAAGACCTCAAATTAATTTATTTAAGGTAATATAAAAGATTGAGACTACATCTTTCTTTTTGGAGATGCTCATTTTGTCACTTCTTTGATATTTGCCCGTGCTTTAAACAGTATCTTCAGGGACTGTATCTTGATAACTGAGGTTGAATGGAGAGTCTCTTATGCTGAGATACGTAAGTATCTCCAGAAGGAGCCACTACAAATAGTCTGAGCACTTCCAATTCCTACTTCTGCACTGCACCTGGCATATGCTAGCCAACAGAAGGTCATTTTGTCTTAATATTTCATTGAATTGCTGTGTAAGTAATATATCGAAGATGATGCCTTAATGAAATGCAAAAGTCACAGCATTTGAAAGCTACGTAAGAAAAAAAACAGGCTCTGTACTTGGCATGGAAAGGGAAGGCTGATACTTGTTCTCCTGAAAGCTGGAGGCTCCAGCTCTGCAGTAGGTGAACTACACAATATACATTTGGTGTTATGTGAATTTTAGAGCTAGTGATAGACATGCAATCCCAGTCAGCTGGCAGAGATGCACAGAGCAGGCAGAAGCTGCTGCAACCAAGTAAGCTTCCATATGCTGCCTTGTCTCAAAACTAATGTGGAAAGTGGGCAGAAAATACTTTGTCATACCATGGTAAATTCTTGGCTTCATAGCCAAAAGTACAGCTGGGGTTTGTGACTAGCATTAAACAAGTGGTACTAGAATTTTCTGCATGGGTGCTGGGTTGAGAGCACTCAACTCATCCTGTACAGGTCAAGGGGTGGTCTTTAGAGGCTAGCAGTCCCTGGCCACTAGTGACTAGTGGCTGGTGTTGGAAGCAGAGTTCAAGGTGAAGGATCTCCATATACCACTACCTGTGCTCTAGGCTATCCACCCTTTCTCAGAATATAAAAGTACAGAAAAATAAAGAATCAAAATTGACAATGGATATTTCATTAACTTCTGCTATCAATGTAATATTTTTTCCTTTATAAGTTCCAGAGGGATTTTTTGCAGAAGACCCCTTCTTTTTTCCCTCTCTATGAGATTATGATTTTAGAGAAACAAGAAAGGATCCCTGTCACCTTTTATAACAGAAGGTGATTGCAATAGTACTGTATTTTGTTTCTCCTTGAGCAGATTTCATACTTTTTGTACCTACTGTTCCTGTTGGTAGTTGATATCTGAATGTGCTTATCTCTGAAGGTAGCTCACCCAGAGATCTTGAAATACTCTGCTCCTCCAGGGTACAATGATATAGTTTATGTATACTTACAGATACAATACACAAAGCCCATTCTCAAATGCAAACTCTTAAGCTTGCAGAATGACTGATCAAGCTGTTGGCTCAATTTGTTAATTGATCATTTAGTTGATAAGCTGAATCTTGACTCTGATTTTCCATGGTGAATCAATCAAGTGATGGAAGTTGAATACTGCATTTTCTCACTCAGTGATAACCAGGGGAAGAGTCAACATCACTAGACATCTATTTTGGTAAGTAGTTTCAGCTCTGAAGCTTGATTTTAATCAGCTATTAATATCTATTAGAAATAACTGCATTTCAGAATGACATCATTTATACTCACTCTGCTGTTGTGTAAATAGCAATGGCAAGTGCACAGGAGCCCTGACTTCATTTCAGTGTGTTTCGTACTGGTGACTCCCTAAGTCAGTGTGTTCTGCAGGGAAATGATTTTGCATGAGAATGCCTACAAATGGCTAACAATTGAAACACTCTGAACTAATAATAGAAAAGTGCAGTAGAATTGATCTACCCTGGGAATTACATTTTGACTTTTTTCCTTTTGAAATTAATTTGATTACATCTGCACGAATTCATTCGCCATCGGTAAGAAGAAAATAAAAAAATTACTTTTGGGGGAACATACAGGCAAAGCCAGGGAAAAAAAATAAGGCAAAAAAAAAGCAAAATATATCCTTGCATAAGATTATAGCTATACAGTAAGGACACGAGGCAATTTCTGAGTTCCCTTCAACTCATCAGAAGGGAATGGTAATCAAATGAAAAATGACTTCCATCTTAATACATAATTACTCTCCCTTAATATTGAACATACTATAAATTCCTGACAATGCTACTGAAACTGTGCTTTGAATTCATTGTGCTGCATGACATGACTTTTGATCAATATTTTTTAACACACTTGCCTAGTTTATTCTTTCCCTTCTTCATAAAGTTTGCAAATGGTCAAGAAATCTGGACAACACCTACCCTTTGCTTAACTTTTCAAATTTTATTAGAAAATAGCACAAATCCTGTGGATCCCAGGTCCATTTGAAAACAAAAAATATTGTCCTTAAAAAAGTATTAAATTAAAACATAATGTTTTCTGAAGCATTTTAGTTACATGTAATTATTGGGAAAAATGGGTTCTTTTGTTTTTGTAAACATAAAGAGACTTTTTAGTAGCAAAATAAATAATAATTCTACCATTGCAGTTCCTAACAAAAAGTCCCTGTCCGGCTCCCTTGTAGGCCCTTCAGATATTGAAAAGTTGCTCTGAGGTCTCCACGCAGTCTTCTCTTCTCCAGGCTGAACAGCCCCAACTTCCTCAGCCTGTCTTCATAGGGGAGATGCTCCAGTCTTCTTGTCAACTTTGTGGTCCTTCTCTGGGCTTGCTCCAACAGTTCCATGTCCTTCTTGTGCTGAGGGCACCAGAACTGCACACAGTATTCTACGTGGGGTCTCACAAGAGCAGAATAGAAGGGAAGAATCACCTCTTTTGACCTGCTGCCACACTCCTTTGGATGCAGCACAGGATTCAATTGGCTTTCTGGGCTGCTAGTGCACAATGCTGGCTCATGGTGAGCTTCTCATCCACTGTCACTCCCAAGTCTTTCTCCTCACTGCTGGTCTCAGTTCCTTCCCCACCCAGCCTGTAGGTGTGCCTGGGATTGCCATGGCCCAGATGTAGGACCTTGCACTTCATTCTGTTGAACTTCATGAGGTTTGCATTGTTCCACCTCTCAAGCCTGTCAAGGTCCCTCTGGATGTCCCATCCCTTCCCTCCAGCATGTCGACTGCCCCACACAGCTTGGTGTCCTCAGTGAACTTGCAGAGGGTGCACTCAATCCCACTGTTCATATTGCCAACAAAGATGTTGAAGAGCATCAGCCCCAGCACAGACCCCTGAGGGACACCATTCATCACTGGCCTCCATGTGGATAATGAGCCACAGACCACAGCTCTCTGCGTGTGACCATCCACCCAGTTTTTTATCCACTGAGTGGTCCACCCATCAAATCCATGTCTCTCCAATTTAGGGACAAGGATGTCATGCAGGACAGTGTCAAACGCTTTGCATAAGTCCAGGTAGATGATATCGGTTGCTCTGCCCCTATCTACAACTTCTGTGGCCCCATCCTAGGCCACGCCACCAAATTTGTCAGGTGTGACTTGCCCCTGGTAAAGCCATGTTGGTTGTTATCAATCACCTCTTTGCTTTTCATGTGCCTAAGCATAGCTTCCAGGAGAATCTGCTCCATGATCTTGCCAGACACAGAGGTGAGACTGACTGGTCTATAGTTCCCTGGTTAAAGGAGATGTACTACTGCTTGAAACCAGAAGTTACTATTCTGTCTTTAAGCTGAATCAAAAGATTTCTTTTCTTACATCCACACTTCTGGTATAATTATGTTCCAGCAAAACCTCACTCAAATCTGCACAAGATAGGTAGTTTATTTTATGAACTTCGGTACTAGAAAGGGAAAAAAATAGCAACTCATCATGTTTAGCATTTGTGGAATTCTCTGTACCAAATGGAAAGGAATTCTCTTATCTGCTCAGAGACTGATGTGAAAAAAATCAGTATTGCCTGTGAATATATTATCAGGATAAAATAGCTGATTTCCAGTTGTGGGAGAAAAGGGTGATGGTGGCCATGATATCCCCATGGCTGTAAAGCTCTGCATTTTGCTGATACCTTTATTTCCACACCAAACAGAAAGATGAATCTTCCAGTTTCTGAAAAAAAAAAAAGATTCTGTGAAGTCTTTGAGAACTGGGTTTGGCACACTTTTTTTCACATCATTCTCTAAAATTATTCCCGAAGTCTTGCTTGCTTGTTAGGCTTATAAATATCGAACTGCTTCCTTTTCTGCTTTCCATGATATTGGCTGGCTTCAAAGGATGGGGAAAAGGAAGAAACATGCTGACAATGCCTGTACTTTCTGTGAAACTCTTTCACGGATTGTAGCTTTTAGTTCATATGAATTTCAGCTCTGAGGCATTTGCTTGTACAGCCATCTCATCACTGACAGTTTCGCCAGCTGCCCCAAATCCTGTCCAGCTCCAACTGTATTTTAAGGCTGCACAATTTCTTCTGGGTGAAGAGAGAGAAATGAAAATAAGTGTTTATTTGTCAGTGTCTTCTGGATTTAAAACAATTCAACAGCTAACCCCTGCTGGGGAAATAGTTGTCACACTCTTTTAGTTCAGAAACTCCAAGCACCTTTCCTGTACCAGGGGCTTTAAGTGTTTCATAAATAAGTGCTTCAGGATTTGGGCACTTAATCCCTTTTATGTGGAAACCACTGAGGTTATTATTCACTAATTAAGAAAGCTAAATGTATGTGTCCATACATGGATGTCAACATGTGGGTTTGAAGTGCTTGTTACAAGCAGTGGAGATCTAGTCAATGCAGAAGTCTGGAGAACATTTCAGCTGGCCCATGCAGGGAGGCTTAGATGAGATGCCCACACTGAATTACTCTGTGCTATCTGAGCTCTAGCTGAGGCATTACACTGTGATGGTGGACCTGAGGCAGCACCTATAGGAGGCCTATATCCTCCCAGAGTACCCGTGAGAGGTCAGGAGGGAGGTATTAGTGTGTCTTAGCACCAGCTGCTTGTATATAGCAGCTCCCTAGTCCTCTGCTCTGAAAGGAGTTGAATTTCCCTCTCACAGGTCCCTGACTCCAGAATTTATCTTGTCAGCTTAAACACATGGCTCACCTGTGGACACTCACAAGGCGTCTATCTTTAGGTTTCATAATCTGGAGTTGCATTTATCCATGAGATTTATTGCTGGGCCCTCACTTTTACTGCTTTGTACCACACCAGGATTACACCACCAGGTTCTGGAGAGCTCCTAGAGTAGGTATCACAAAAAAGCACTGCATTCTACAGGAAGACTAGAAATATGCAGTCAAGGAGTTTGATTGAGAAACATGTTGATTTAGAGCACCCTGAGTGCATGCACTGGAATACTACCAGGCCTTAAGGCAACTGAGCATACACAGGGCACTGGCTAACGCAATTTAGAGACATCCCTAAGGCAAGTTGTTCCTGAATATTTAGTGGGACTGATTACCCACTTTTGACTGTTGGGGATTTTTTTTGCCTTATCACTCCTCAGACCCTGCACCAAGTATAGACTGCGGGATCCAAAGACTGGACTGCTGTTGTTCTTCAGTGAAAGTTTTAACAGCAGGCACAACACTGCCTAACTTGTCTGATGGTTAGAAAACCCATAAATATAAATATAAATATAAACTCTGTCACCCAATATATTTAAAAGAGGGTATACTGAATTGAAAAGCATTGGAAAGGACACAGTGAATACCTTAAATAGCATTTGACAATATATTTACATCTCTCTTTCATGCAGCTCACTGTTAGAGAAATTGGTAAGAAATAGCAGCAAGGCTCATCTTGCAACAATACTAAGATTTCTGGCCATATTGACACCAGACTGGCTTTTCTGGAGTTAACCTGATGAGGAATACAAGAGTCTATTGTGCACACACAGGAGCTGTTTAGATCTGGAAATGTGTAGGTGCACTGGCATGGCACTGCCCTGAGATAATACAAACACATCCGAACTGCTCTGAGCACTGCTGCCTTTGCACTGTGCTGGGCTATGGCATGGGGACCTGCTGGCTCCAACTGGCTCTAACTCTAATGCTCCATTACATGGCAGAAATTTGACCTTCATGTCTAAGCATAAACAGGTAAAAGAATTTTAAATGTGAGCCACTCCTCTTTTCTTCAGCTCATCTGACTGGGACTTCTTAATAATACATACACTCAAGACAAGACTCCGTTGCTCTAGTGCCAAACTACAAACTTTAACATATTCTCTGGTTGCTTAAGTTATTCTTAGACACAGATGTTTGCGTCCACTCTAATGTCTGGATACACAACCACATTCACACTAAACTATACAATATATTTCATTAGTGTTTAAAATAAAATTTCTTTGCTACATCCAGATTCTTTCTTCTGTTGCTAACTGATGTAGTGCTAATTCCAGTGCTTTATCTCTCAGCTAAGATGTGGTTTTTAAAATTCCTTATATTGTACAGCAGACTTAACTGATGTGGTCCACTTATACTCCCTCCAGCACATTATCTCCAGTATGTAAAATGAGTTATTACCTCTTCTCCAGTGTAACAACACATTATGCTCTAGAGAAGACCCAAGACTTGTAGTCTATGTTGCCACAAAATCTTTTTCCATGATTTCTGGATGTCTCTAAGGACACTTATTTCGCTAACTGATCATTAGTATTGTTCTAATAGTATTAAAATTGTATGTTAAAATAAAAACTTGACTGAACTGTTTCCCAAAGGACATTACAATCTGAGGGTGAAACTCATTCCCATGCAGCTCATATCCCAGCCAAAAGAATACAGATTTTACAGGTGATTTATTGATGCATGGCCCAGCTGGTCAATGTCTGCTTAGGAGATTTTCAGCCTAGTTCCATGAACTCTAGGTAAAACCTTGCCACTGACTCACAGGAGTCTTATATATCTTAAATAGGCCATTTTATGTGTGTTAAGTGTGCTAAGCTCATATGGCATTTATGTGAGAATCACTTTGTCCAGCCCTAAAGTAGGAACCATTTCTGACATAAAATACAGTTGCTATTTATTATCTCTAAAATGCTATCAAAAGTTGACAATGAGGTGTGAAAAATACCATATTCCTATGAAACTGCAGCAGTGTAGTAGACAAGAAGCAAATAAATAGCCTCTTTAATATTAACACTATTATGGTAATTGCTAGTAAATATATGCAAGTTCCTTCTAAACTCTTGCTGTGATCTGTTTCCCTAAGTGAATCAGAAGAGAGATTTAACACCAATTGAATCATCAACTGTGTTTTCAATAGCAAATGGGATTTCCCCCTTAAGTACCAATGCAGCCCAATCCTGCTTAGGTTGTGATAGCTGATTAGATCACAGCTTGAGGCTTACACAGTAATTGCTATCTACCTAATTATTTTACCTTATATTAAAAGCACTCCCACACTTCCACTATTCTCTCTCCCACTGTTCCATTTTTGTGTTTCCAGTTAGATGACAAAATCATCCAAAAGCTAACCATCATTAAAAAGAAGGCCATGAACCCCCCATTCTTGCTTATTCCTTTAGTTTTCTGTTTTGAAGGAGACAGAGAAGTGTTGGTTAACATACGGCTACCCTTTACTTTAAAGCTTTTGTTTTGATGATGTTGCTAAAGGGGCTTAGAGGAACTTTTACCAGAGTTTGCACTTGGTGCAATTATTGTCCTGGCAATGGTGTATCTTTATTTCTCAATAAGTGTTTAGATTTTATATTAATCATATTGTTGCACCTATTCAGTTAGAAGATCAATAGATGTGCTTTGCAGAAGTCACTAAGGGTTTGGAAAAAGGGCATCTTAACTGAGCTATGTTTTATCTGTTTTATCTGCCTATCCATCTGCTGTGCACTCCTTGCTTTGTCTTTCACTGGCTTCTCTCTTTTGAACAAACAAAAACTCAAGAGTAAAAATATCAAAAGAGCTTTCTCCTTTTGAAGGTGTGGTCAGTTGGAAACCATTAACAGTGCAAGACACATTAAGCCTAAATTATATGTTGTGACCCTGATTTGTGATGGTGAGACACTGAAACAGGTTGCCCAAAGAAACTGAGGTTGTATTTCATAACAGAAATTGAGAATGCTAGAAACTGAAAGCAGTTGCCTGTCCCTGCTATTTATTTGCCCCTGATCACTTCTTGAAGAGTCACTGCCAAAGCCTAGGCATTGGTACCTAAACTGTAGGAGCAGTGATCTGCAATGATGAGCCATGTGTGAGAGCAGGCTTTCTCTTTTCTCTGGGTGCAAGTTTGTGAAAAAGGGTCTAGCACTGTCCAGGGTAAGACCATCCCCTCTTCCACCTGCATTTATCCTACAGGTTTGGAGCTGAATGGGAAGGGAAGATACATTAAGGCTCAATTACTTACTGAGGCTCTGATTTGAGGTAGTGAGACACTGGAACAAGTTGTCCAGAGAAACAGTGGATGCCCTTCATTGAAAGTGATGCCCATCACATGGCATGGGTATGAGTACAGACAGTGGAGAGTCATTTTATTCATGTTGAAGACTTTTGTCAATTTTACAAGAGAAACTACTGTTCTTACTCGAAGTTCATTGAAGAAACAGCTCTGGGCGCGTGCACAATCTGTATCAGCTGACTTCACACCTGGGTAGCTAATGGAGACCACACATACATTTTGATCTGAAAATCTTTTAAAGCCAAGGTATCTTGCCAAGGTGACTATTGAGAGTATTTGGGATTTATGTTCAGGCTTTTATATCACTTATCATTGAGCCTTCCCTGAGTTCAGCCCCATGCCCTGACAGTGTGGCCTGTTCCTCTGAGTGTATGAAAATCTCAAGAGTTCTTCTGAATACCTTTAGCAGAAAAATGAGGCTAAAAGTCACTTTATCTTTTAAGCTGTATGTATCTATAAATATACATGTATATATATGAGATTGGGGAAGACCATGAGAGCCAAACTATCTGACTGAATTCACTCATTAATTTCTCCTATGTCTCCTTCCTACAGAATACATTTTACTACGCATGATCTGCCCTGTTAAATCCATGCAGACTCTTGTGAGTCACTTTGTAGTTGTCAATGTCAGATATAAAAAAAACCCTCTTTTGGCTTTTTTTTCCCCCTTGGATATCTGCATTTTTGAGAAGGATTTTATTAGTCTATTTTGAGTTCTCATTTTTACTCCTCTTTTAGGCCATTGTTTTGAACAATCCTGCCTTTTTAATGCTCATTCCAATGGAGAGGTATAAATATTTTATCTTAAACATACTCCAGCAGAAGCAGAGTGAACATTAGCTGTCTGTAAGGGTTAACCCATTAGTGAAAAGGATGCCTGATAAATTCAAAGTGTAGCTCACAGCCAAAAGAGATCAGTATATTCTGAGCATTCATTTTCTGCCTTAGGAGTGGCAAATCATGTTGCCAGTATCAGATGTGATACAGCTTCTGAAAGAAGCAACCTCAGAGGCAAATTCATACTGTGCTGTTCAAAGAACTATCCACTGAATGCATACATGAATTAAGGGCATGCCTTACTTATAAAGCTAACATCATATCTGGAATAGTAAATTGTAACTGGGAAACAAAGAGAAACCATTAACAACTCATTAACAACTTTAAAACAAGTCAGATTCCATTTTCAAAATATTATGTGGTGAGTTTATTAATGTAAAAATTTAAGGAGGTATTTATTAAGTTCTCCTTGACATATCTTAACCCTAGATTTCAGCCGTATCTTCTTCTGTTTTGAGTACTAAAATCAGAAATGAAGACAGTATTCAGATGCCTTGATGGAGTTAATCAAAAAACATTTCCATAGTCTCAGTGTGGATCAGTAAAGAACTCCAGTCAAACTGTCTGGAAGTGAACCTGTCATAGAACAATATAAGTTTTAAGAATAATTAAACAGCAGTTAACCTTCTTGTTTTAAAAGAAAATAAATATCCCACACTTTTTTCCCCTTACAAACTCATTTTTTTTTTATAATCTCTATTGCATAATTCCCTATCTGCAAACTTTAATTCAGCAGCATGGTATTTAATTTACATTGTGTTTGAATTACACTGTGTTTAATTGACATCATGTAAACACCTGCACAAAATCAAGGAACAGAGGTCACACTTTGACAAAGCCTAGTCAAATTCTTTCAAGAGGAAAAAAATGCAGAGCTCCAGTGCTAATATTGCTTTGATATGCTGGACTTTTTGACGCATCACATTGGTTGTCTATTACAGTCACAGAGGTCTACAAGGAGGGTTTTGAGGGGCCTCCAGTTTCTTCTGGTGCATTATAATGAGAACAAAACACACCTCCGGGGCATGGTGAACACCTGTGCACTTGCTGCTTGCTTCACCCAGTCATGTTGAATAAAGCCTTCCCTGTGTCCTGCACTATGTGCAGACTCAACACCAGTGGCATCAGAGCCAAGCCTAGGGAGAAGGGAGGGGTTTGTGTAACAGGACAGGGTAGATTAGCACTGGCCCTTGTGGCAGGCGAGACTGAAGGGGGCAGAGGTGGACAAACGCATCCTTGGAGAGAAGGATGGGAGAAGGCAGGAGGAGAAAAAGGGGAAGGGCAGGATTAGAACACTACACTTCTAAATACCCTTGAATTCTTTAGCACTCTACAACAGGCCTTTCTCACTTACTTTTCAGAGTTATTTTCCATAATTTTTGAGAAGCAGTTCTTATTAATCCACATACTTTTGTCTTTCCTGATAAAAGACACTGAATTTCTTTTGCATGTGGAATCACCTCAATTTGATCTATAAAAGTTCCTTACACATTCAAGTATGCCTGATTGGCAGCCAATTGTTCATTAAGGAAAAGCTTGATATATTTTAAAGAACTTATATTTAAAAGAAAGAATTTTCCCTTTTTTAAAAGGAAAATTCCTGGGTACATGGGGGATGTATTAATTTCTTTATCTTTCAGATATTTAAATTATATTTGTTGAGTAGGGCTATTACGTAGAATGTGCTTGTTTTGACATACATGAAATGCACTGTCAATATCCATTTTTAAGATTTTCTAGTGGATGTTTCTTATCATTCAAGTGATTCAGAAGGATTATGTTTCCTGCCATTTAGAAAAATACAAAATAATTTCCTGGTGAATGTTCTTTATTTGCTCTGTCTTCCTAACATTTTCTGGCATGAAGAAAAGCATGTCAACAGTGCATGTAGAGCATGCAGGAAAAATTTATTTTCCTGGGTGTGATTATGTACTCTTGGTATTTCAGTAGTCTATGGAGAAACATTCTGTATATTCATTGACTGATTGTCATTCTTATTGCCTTCCAGCTGTTCAGTGACATTATATACCTATCCACAAACAAATTGTAACAATTTTGGGCTTATAATTCATTGTTCATTAGAACTTTAATACAACTTTATTGTTTTTCTTTCTCAGAGACCAGACTGCAATTTTGGCGAATAGGAATGAAATACGCCAAAAGAAACTGTCCTATGGAAATGAAACCTTCAGAACTAAAATTCCAGCAAAAACAGTTGTCCAATATGGTTTGCATATACATCTTATTTTCTAATGTATTTTATTTTGTTACGTATTTCAGTAGTTAGACCACTTTTTAACAGAATTTCTGGACACCTGTGTTTCTTTTGCTGTTTAATAGGACTCCAAAGTGTTCAGACATCTAGGCTGAATCTGTCTTCATCTCCTCTTGAAAGTGAACATCCAAATGCACCAAAATGGCTTTCAGCTTTTAAATGTAGCATTTGGTTTGAGCAGAAGCTGCAGCTGCAAACGTCTTTTCAAATAGCAAGCTGTTGACTAAGACACAATGTTGGCACAGGGGTTTGTTTCTCTGTCTTGCCTGTCAAGTGCTTTTTTGCAATGTGAGATTTTTCCTTCAGGCCTGCTCTTGGTCCAGCAAAGGCCTCCTGGCCCATAAAATCTCCTCTGAACCCTAGAAGAAGTCCTTGCTTTATTTACCTCCAAGGCCTTGATCCCCTAGGGACCTGCTTCCCAAGCCCACACAGTTTTGGTGGGACTGCAGTCTTGGTCTTTGCTGGCTCTGCTACATCCTCCATACTGATGTGTTCTTGAAGCCTCCCCTCCTGTGAGTAATCTGTTGCCTTCAGGAAAGGGGAACTTAATACCTGCAAAGGGAGAAGCACATGCTGAAACCAGTGCTCAGCTGGCAAGGATGTGATGAGCAGAACCCTTCCTTTCCACCCAGATGCACTATGTTAAAAGGGGATGCCACTGATGTGAGAAAAGTAACACAAGTGTCATCCATCACATCTTGAAAGAAGTCCAGTAGTACCCTCATTGCATGACAGCAATCAGAATTATACACATACTAAATGGGCAATTACGTTTTGCCAGTTGCCTTCTATTCAAAACCAAAATTCACAACTGGTATAAACTACCACAAAGAATATATGATGCATGCAGAAAAGAAAAAGATGAAGCAAGAGGTACTCTGAACCCTTACCATACTGAACTTGCTTTGCGATTGTAGACTGTTCACTTTTTCCCTTTCATGCAGATACTGTTCCTGTGTGAATTAGTGATTTCTCTAGTGCTTTTACAGCACCACCTTAAAGGTTCACTGTTTCAGTCAGGGTGAAGCAAATCCAAGAACTTCAGTTTGGCAACACTTTATTTCATTATAAGACAACAGATCCCTTGTTTGTGTGCTGTTGTTTCACTTGCTTTAATTTGCTGTTGAGAACTGGCCATCACACTGTCGTGGTGTCTGTAGTCTGTTCTTTGGGTAGCAAATTTGGCATCATAGGATTTAAAAATTTTTTGAGTCAGTCTTTATTGTTACAAAGGTTTTGAGAAAGTTTCTGGTATTTTTGTACAGGAAACTTGCAGGAGACAAAGAAATAATAACCTGAAAAATAAAAAGCTCTTTCCCAAGTAGCATAGTATCACACTAACCTCAGGTTGTGTCACAGTGAAAATTACTAGCTAGGGTGTTTTATGAAAATATTTTCTATCAATCTGCTTCTTTTATCAGAAGCATTGTCTGGCACAGAGATGCCATATTCTCTGGCAGACGTGTTAGTCAGTTATCTTTATCCCACATTTCTTCGTATTCTAGACCAACTCTAAATAAGGTTTCCAGCACCATTCAGCAGAGGGCTGGGAAACCTCCTCCTGCTCTTTCTCAAAGGAAACTGAGACCACCTGGCTCTCTCCAGGACTTGGTCTCCATCAAGAAATTGTCAAATTAGTTCCCCAACAGTTCAAGATTCTCAAAAACACACTGCTATTTTAACGTTAATGGTATTTTCCCTCTAAATATTTACACTGTGTCATGGTAACAGCTGCTTTAGGTTCTAAATTTGTTTCCCCATCTTTCATAAAAAAAAATAAAATGACAGTTTCAATTTATTCCCTTTAAATGTAAAATTTGCTATTTTTAACTTTTATTAACTATGAACGGTTATACTAATGGTTTGTGAACTGCTTTGGATTTCCTATGCAAATGAAAATTATGACTTTGATTGCTAAAAAAGATGTTTGCTATTATAATTGATCACATTAATTATGAAGAGGCACCTAAATGTTCAAGATAAAAGCAAGTATACAGTATGTACAACACGTGTTGTAGGCTTTATAGAAGGCAGATGACAACTAGAGGGTAAGCAGCAAATTTAGTATTCCCAATACATATTTAAAAATCAAGAAGGAAGCTAAAAATAATCATATCATGACAGGGGTAGTCAATAGTCCAATTTTGTCCTGTCCAATTAACGTTTATATGTTTGGATGAGTGCAATCCCAATTGAATAACTGAATGTACAGATTCTTGCTGTTAACAGCTGAACATTTTATTGTCCAAGACAGGGCTAAGAAAAAGGACATTTAAGGTCCTTAAATGTAACTCTTAACAAATGTACCACAATTAATTGTTACTACTATTATTATTTCTACTATATTTGCAGAGTGCTGGAAATAAAATGCAGTAGATTCAAAAATAGATACTCCCCAAGTGCATTTGGATTACTTACTTTGGTCAAAATAAGAAGATACTTAATTCTGATGCAGAAATACAACATTCCATTTTGGAATGGCCTGATAAGCAAGTAAAACACAGTCAAACAAATGAAAGGAAAATAGTGCCTGCAAGTCTTTTGCCTATATGAGCAATACGCAGGATCTTATCTTAAATCTTGAGGGTTTTATTAAAAATAAACTCTTCTACTCAAATTCTGGTTACCAACTGATTTTTACAAATGTTTATTCAACTTGTATAAATTTATAAGGGAATAGGACAATGTACATATATAAAAAGCTGCAATGAATTAATTTTAAAAAGCAAATCAAGTTTTTTGCGACCTTTTTTCACTAAGTCTGAAAAAACAGCAGTACTACCTAGTAGTATTGGGACTTTCCAGTAAAGCTGAAACATGCTGCTGGTTTTACCTCTGAATTGGTACTGCATTATGCAGGTTGGTTAAGGCACAATATGTACTAGTGTCTCATTGAGAACAAGAAGACTTATAACTGGCTTGTGGTTATTGGTCCGAAGGATATACATAATAGTCAAAAATATAGTTATCAGTTTATGCTGTACTACACCTTCCCCTATTTGGCATAAAGAGAGGCTTTAAATGTCACCATGAGTATTGATCTGCACAGAACCAGCTGGATTGCTTGATCCAGGAAAGCTCCTTTCACTCCGTTAGTGGAATGAATCATATCATTAAAGTTATGGTTGGTCATATGTACGTCCTCTTCTGTATCAGGGCTGTTAGCATTGGATAGTAGTAGTAATTGATACTAAACAGTATATCTTCTTCGTAGAAAACTCATTATAAAATACTTATTATGCCTCTCTAATCTTAATGTTCTTTGAATGTTTTAAACAACTTCTGTAACAGTTTTTTTCCTGGTATAAAGTATCATTGCAGGTTTTCATCCTGGTCTGGTGCAAGGCTTACAAACACATTCTTGAAGATCATTATATTATCTCAAATACCTTAAAAAAAGCTTGTCTCTGATCAGCTCAATGTTCTGTATTTTGTAGGAGATACAGATAATAGAGTCATTCACATAAATTTGCATTAATGATACTGAATTTCCTTAAAAGACTAAATTTAATCTACATTTCAAAAAGTGAAAAAGTGTGACCAATGGTTTTTTGATAAACACACTAGCTGAGCATCAGTTTTATGGCTGTTTGTTAAAGTAGGTAGAAAATAAAACCTTTTTTTTTTAAATTTAACCTAAAACTTGAAAATTGCAAATGCATCTAGGTAGATAAGGTTCCAGTCTTGAAAGGCACTAGGAGCACATCTATACTGCCATGTGCTTTCACATTCCAATTCATCTGCTTCTGGCACAGCATCAAGTCTTTCACACCCCTAGTGCACAGCCTGCTCATAGCTTTTGAGGGCTAGTCCTCCCTCACTCTGCAGTTATAAAGATTTGGTGCTGGGGATTCTGGGGCACATAGTATCTCAAAACTTGCATCCATTTTAGGAAATATTTTCTTAGATTATTGTGTAAAACTGAGTCAATTTTTTCTGTCCCTGTAAAATGCCAATGGCTTTAACTCAGCTCTTGAGGCACTCCTGAGAGTTTTCCTTCCCTCCATCTCACTGCTGTTCTGTCCAGTTTCCCTCTATGCTGGCCAAGATTTCATACAACAGGCAGATGTTTTGTGAGATGCTGGATCCTGCACAGATTAGCTCTTCAGTTATAAGGTGTATTCAGGAGGGGTAGGATTATATCAGTGTGGAGACCTAAGGTGATAAGCAATGGCTTCAGATCTTCCATCCCTGGAGGCATACAGATTTGATAAGCTTGCTTTAAGCCTCCAGAAATAGGGCACTTCTGCCCTGCAGTGGAAATGCTTGCACCATAGAGCTGGTTACTCCTCTTAGCTGAAAGTTCAAGACTGGGTCAGTACTGGCCTGTCATTATTTCTGGGCTAGTGAGGATGCATGAGACAATCAATCATGTGGCTTGTGTGTGGATAATGGGTATAACTAATGTGCCTGAAATAGCAGCTGGCTTTCTGATAATGTGCTTCCCAAAGTGCTCTGAGTGTCATTAATAGTATTCATGGCTCCAGGTTGCTTGCCAGAAAAAGTAAGTAAATACATTCATGAGAATTCAACAGAGACAAGCAACCAGTCGAAATATGCAGGAAAGGCACATGAAGACAACATAACCACCTTGGGAATTTCAGGGGCCAAACTGAGATTGTTTTGCATGGGCTGTTTTCTAGTACTATGTCTCCTGGAGACATCAGGGTGAATGCTGAGAGGCTGAGCAAGGAGCACAGGAGAGCTGAAAGGACAACTCTAAAGCCCTCTGCCCTTGCTCAGCCAGAATGCTGAGAACAGGCAGAACCAGCAGTCCAAGAAAAATAGCATTCTGAAGTTTACCACTCAGGTCATCTGTTATCCTCATCCTTTTAAAGAAAGATTGTCAGTTATTTGTCTGGTCTCTTTCATTTCTCCTGTCCCTCTGTGGAATCTACCTTGGATCATGGAAGACCAGGGAAAAAGAGGATGTATGTGACTTGTCTCCAGATCTGAAGCAAAATCCCATTTCACTACATACAGTAGCCTTGACAATAGCAATCTCATTGGTCACAATGAAATCAGAAATCATTCCCCATAATGCCTGCAACAATAAATACCATGAATGGCAGTTACCAGAGTCTGGATTTTTTTTCTCCAGGTCTTTCTCAGTCATTTCCCTAAGCCATCCTCATCCTGGGATGCCACACAGCCCATTTTTTTCTGCAGGCTGATCCCAAGCTTTTAACTACCTAGTTTGTTCCCAAAGCTGCAGGCCTTACCCTTTTCTGTAAAACTTGACCTGACCATGTTGAGAGCCATGCATTAGAAGAAAGCCTTTCCTATGCTGACCACAGAAATTACATAGAATCATGGAGCCTTCCCCCAGGCAGATGGCAAAACCCTGAGTGATGGGTATCATGCAGTTCAGTGCACCTGAGTAGGACTGTACAGAGGGTTGTGATCAGGGGCATCAAGTCCAGCAGGAGGCCAGTCCCTAGTGGTGTACCTCAAAGTTGATACTGGGACCAATACTGTTTGACATCTTTAATGACCTGGATGATGGGACAGAGTGCACCCTCAGCATGTTTGCTGGTGACACAAATCTGAGACGAGTGATGAATATGTCACATGGTTGTGCTCTGTTCAGAGCGACCTTGACAGGCTGAAGAAATGGGCAAATCTCATGAAGCTCAGCAAAGGGAAATGCAAAGTCCTGCACATGGGGAGGAGTAACCCCCTGTACTGTTATATTTTGGGGTCTGACCAGCTGGAAAGCAGCTTGGTAAAAAAGTAACTGAAGATCCTGGTGGACACCAAGTTGACCAAGAGGCAGCAATGTGCACTTGGCCAAGAAGGCCAACAGCCTCCTGGGTTGCATCAGGCTCTGCCAGACAGTCGAGGGAGGAGATCCTTTCCTTTTTCTCAGCTTGGTGAGACATACCTGGAGTGCTGTGTCCAGTCCTGGGCATCCTGGTGCAAGAGAGACATACTGGAGAAGGTCCAGTGAAGGACCACAAAGATAATTATGAGCACTAAACACACATATGGTGAAAGTAAGGGAGCTGGGGCTGTTTCTCCTGGAGAAGACAAATCTCTGGGAGGAATCTCATCCATGTACATAAATACCTGACTGGGGCAAGTAAAGAGTATGGAACCAAACTCTTCTCAGTGGTATTCAGTCAAAGACCATGGGCACAAATTGAAATACAGGAAATTCAGTTGAAGTATTAAAAAAATCTTTTTTACTGTGAGGGTGGTGGAACACCACCAGAGATGGGAATGCCTGCCGATATCATTATGCAATAGTCATTAATGGAGTTTTAGTATTGTCAGTAATTTGGATGCATTGGCAGTGTGGACATATTGGTCAGGAGCTTAAGTTACACCAAAAATCATTAGGTTCTTTCAGATATTTTTCAACATTTTCCTTTTATCTGTTTTACCTGCTCACTTACTGAGACATTTTTAATAAGATGAAAGTTTTAAGTGATTCCAATTTTTTAAGTCTTTTTCTAGTTAATGCTCTATTTTATTTATATTTCAATATCAGCACAGAAAGGCAGTAATAAGTCAGGCTATTTAATATTTAAATAATTTGGTTTTTTCATTACATTGGTAATTGTGTAGCCCTTTGCAGCTGATTTACACAACTAATTTTTGTGCAAACAAAACAGTTAAAAGTGCTAATTAGAGTATTTTATTTTAGCAGCACACAAATTTTGAACATGTGTACCTACATCAGTTCAGAGCTCAAAGCCTCTGCATGCTGAGAAATGGTGCCTCTTTATCTTGAAGTAGGTTACAGAAAAAGGAAAAGACAAGTAGGTAGTCCCAAGAAATCTGGTGTCCAGTGGGATTTGTATGTTTTTCAGCAGTAGGATGCTGGTATGACCAAGAATCTACAAATCATCTGCTAACTATAAGTTTGTTTGCTGTAGTTCAAGGATCTGAGATAAAACCTTAAAAATCCTGTCTTTTAAGGGAAATAGAGAAAATATTCCTGCCTCCTCAAAATACCTGATGGCTGAATTCAAAGGCACGCAGACACCTAACATGGACAACAGGTGGAATGCAGGTTCCTAAATGCACAAACAATCCATAAAACTCCCACCTTCCCTTTCAGTTATTTGTAGGCTGTAGCTACCAAAGTGCTTATCTATAATTACTTAGGTACCTAAATTTCTGATACTGAGCATACATAGGATTGATGCCAACTTGCCTAAACTAATTGTGCTCATGTTTTGTCTGATTCCTAAATCTGTTTGGGACTGGCAGACCAGGCAACTTGAGTCTTAACTTCCTGAAGGGCCCCTTTTCACGTGCAGGCTCAGACATCCTCCTCCTTTGCTGAAACCCCCCACTGTCCCAAGGTGAGAGATTCATGGGGCCACAAATTGTGCAAGCCAAAATGAGCTATGTCCTCTGCACTATCCTAAGGCAGATACTCCCCAGTGCAGCTGACAATAACTGCTCTGTGGCAGTGTCCAACTATTTTTTCTTACCATTTGTTAATAAAAGTCCTAAAATGAATCTAAAAAAATCAACTGTTGGAATGCTCCTTATGTCTCATCTATGAACTTTTTGATCTACTGTTCAGCATTGTGAGGATGACTTTCAAGATAAGGCACCTTTTTAATAAAAGGAAAATAAAGAAAAATAAAAGAGCAGTGGAGAGGGAAGATACTCCTGTTTAGAGTACATCTCTGGTCTGCCCAGTGCTCAGTTCTGGCAAGACTGGTATCAGTTTTTGAATGAAATTACATCGCGTTTTAATGTGACTCATACGCATTTACATAGCCCTTAGTAGGCATAAAATACCACAAACTCAGGCATGCATTGGTGTCATCATAGAATAATCATAGAATTTAAGGGCTGGAATGGACCAGATCATGGAGACAGATCATCTAGTCTCAACCTCCCTTGCCATGGGCAGGGACACCTTCTCACAAGATCAGGCTGCACAAGGCTTCATCCAGCCTGGCCTTGAACACCACCTGGGTTGGGGCAGCCACCACCTCCCTGGGCAACCTGTTCCAATGTCTCACCACCCTTACAGTACAAAACATTTTTCTAATATCCAACCTAGACTTTCTCTCCTTCAGTTTGAACCCATTACCCCTTGTCCTACCACTGCAGTTTCTAACAAAGGGTCCCTCTCCCTTGTAGGCCCCATTCAGATATTGAAAAGTTGCTATGAGGTCTCCACGCAGTCTTCTCTTCTCCAGGCTGAATAGCCCCAACTTCCTCAGCCTGTCTTCATAGGGGAGATGCTCCAGTCTTCTTGTCAACTTTGTGGTCCTTCTCTGGGCTTGCTCCAACAGTTCCATGTCCTTCTTATGTTAAGGACATGGGATCTCACGAGAACAAAGTAGAGGGGAAGAATC
>NW_008664806.1:0-882 GCF_000695815.1 Acanthisitta chloris | reverse complement strand
GAAATTCTATGATTCTATGATTCGATGAATAAAATGGGATGGAAGTCTTGGATTTGGTTGATTTATAAGTTTGAACTTGGTAATCAATATAAATTAAAAGAATTGCATAGTACACAGGAATTAATTATCCTCAAGGAAGATTCTAGGTGTGGAAGAAGTTTTATTCACAGGGATGAACAGCAGAAACAGGTCAAAAGCCAAGGAAATCCTCTGACACAAAACCTGTGCTCAGGTAATAACAGACCCAGGACTGATGCAGTTGAATGTCAGGGGTTAAGACAAAGAGTTGAGTATAATGCAGCAGTTCTAGATGTAGGTTTTCAAAACCTTTGCTTTATGATACATATATAGCATGTGCCAAAAGATATTTCCTTCAGTAACAAATTTGTGGGATTTTTGTCACTCAGATAACTATTTATGTTTTGCTGCAATTCAGTCACTGATTCTTAATGACAAAGAATTGTGCTACTACTCTTTTTCCTGTATTTACTCTGTATTATACATAGTATATATAATATATCTACACTATGTTATCCTATACTTTGGTATGATTTCTCTATTACTTGCTATAATTTGCTATTATTGGTTTTGACATCTCTGTGAGCTTCGTTAACACATTTCAGTGTCAGTAGAGATTTGCCCAGTACAGTGTCATGTTTTCATTGGATTTACCACAGAGGGCCCTACCAAATTTCCTCTCTAAGATGAAAAGTCTTAGACAAAGTGAACATTATTTTCTGATTAACCAGACTTTTGGTCACTCTCACAGTCAGTTACTTCTGTTTCCTTTTCCTGTTTTAAGCTAAGATTTGGTTTCAGACTACACTATCACCTTTTAGTGCCATCCCTGAGGCCATGCCAGTCATAGAATCATAGAATCAA
>NW_008664805.1:0-1272 GCF_000695815.1 Acanthisitta chloris | reverse complement strand
TGGGATCCATGGGTGGTGTGTGGGGCCCATGGCAGGATCCGCGCTGGGAGCAGCATCTCTGTGCTGTGCACGGCTGGTCCCGCCCCGCCCTGCTGCTCCTCTGGCGGGTCTGATCCGGGACAGACATCGTGTCACAGAATTTTAGGGGCTGGAATAGACATTACAGATCATCTAGTCCCAACCCCCTGCCATGGGCAGGGACACCTCCTCAGTAGATCAGGATGCGCAAGGCTTCATCCAGCCTGGCCTTGAACACTGACAGGGTTGGGACATCCCGGGTAGCCTGTTCAACTGTCTCACCACCCTCACAGTGAAAACTTTTTCCTAATATCTAACCTAAATTTCCCCTCCTTCACTTTGAATCAGTTACCTCTTGTCCCATCACTGCAGCTCCTAACCAAGAGTCCCTCCCTGTCTGGCTCCCCTGTAGTCCCTTCATATACTGTATGGTTGTTATGAGGTCTCCACACACATCCTGGTTTCTGTTCAGCTGCACAGGATCCAGGCTGAGCTACCATAAAGTCTCAAAATGCCAGTAAAATGCAATAAAAAAGCCTACAAAATTCACTGAATAAAGTATATTCACAAAATACAACTAAACCAGGCCCAATATGGAGTCACTGCTGAGCTGTGAGGCAGCACAGAATCACTGAGTTTAGGTCGGAAAATACCACTAAGATCATCAAAGCCAAGCATTATCCCAGCACTGCCAAGGCCACCTCTAAAATATGTCCCTAAGTGCCACATCTACATGGCTTTTAAATACTCCCAGGGGTAGTAACTCCACTACTGCCCTGGACAACCTGGTCCAATGCCTGAGACCCCTTATTTTGAAGACATTTTCCCCCATTTTTCCTATCTAAACCTCCCCTGGTACAACCTGAGGCTGTTTTCTCTCATCCTGTTACTAGTTACCTGGGACAAGAGACCAACCTCCACCCAGCCACAACCTCCTTTCAGGTAGTTGCAGAGAGTGGAAAGGTCTCCCCTGACCCTTGTTTTCTTCAGGCTAAACACCCCCAGCTCCCTCAGCTGCTCCTCATAGGACCTTTGCTCCAGATCCTTCACCAGCTTTGTTGCCCTTCTCTGGACATGCTCCAGCCCCTCAATGTCCTTGTAGCGTGGGGCCCAGAACTGAACCCAGCTATTGAGGTGCAGACTCACCAGTGCCCAACACAGGATCACTGCCCTGGTTCTGCTGCCCACACTGTTTCTGATACAAGCCAGATTGCACTGGCCTTCTTGTGGCCACCTGGGCACACTGCTGGCTCA
>NW_008664804.1:0-3162 GCF_000695815.1 Acanthisitta chloris | reverse complement strand
CTGCCTTCAGCCCCCCATGATGCCCCGAGAGGGGCTGCCCTGAGCCCCCCGTGGTGCCCTGAGGGGGACGGACACATCCCTGCCAAGCTGGGAGCAGCCAGGCCCTCCCGAGCCATCGCCCCCTCAGGAGGGTTTGTGCTCTGAGCATGCAGATAAAAGCCCCCTCTAGGAGTAACTGGGCTGTTGAAACATGAGAGTGTTCAGCGCAAGTTATGCTGCTACAAGTGTTGCTGGCACTGGCCAGCAGCTCTGTTTAGGGGATACTTTGTACGGGGTGCTGCTTCTAAACTGCAGGTTAGGGCTTCCACACTTCCTCCAATACACAGCCAGACTCTGATGCTGCAGATGAGAACAGGCACACATGTCTGTTTTGACAGCTGTTTCACAGAATTATCAAGTTTGGAAGAGATCTTTGCGATCATAAAGTCCAACTATTAACCTGTCACTGCTGTAACCCCTAAACCCTTGTGCTGGTTTGAGCTGGAGTTAACTTTCTTCACAGTGACTAGTATGGAGCCATGTTTAGGATTTGTGCAGAACACAGGGTTGATAATGTAGAAATTTTTTGTTATTGCTGAGCAGAGCTTACACAGAGCCAAGGCCTTTGCTGCTTTCCGTACTGCCACACTGGTGAGGAAGTTGGGGATGCATGGGAGACTGGGAGGAGGCACAGCTGGGACAGGTGACCCAAACTGACCAAAGGGATATTCCATACCATATGACATCATGCTCAGTATATAAGGTGGAGGAAGAAGGAGGAAGGGGGGACATCTGGAGTGATGGCATTTGTCTTCCCAAGGAACCATTATGTGTGATGGGCCCTGCTCTCTTGGAGATGGCTGAACACCTCCTGCCTGTGGGAAGCACTGAATTAATTCCTTGTTTTGCTTTACTTGCGTGTGCAGCTTTTGCTTTATCTATTAAAGTGTCTCTATCTCAACCCATGAGTTTTTCTAGCTTTTACCCTTTAGATTCTCTCCTCCATCCCGTTGATGGAGGAGTGAGCATGTGGCTGCATGGTGTTTGGTGACTGACTGTGGTTAAACCATGGCAACCCTAAACCATATCTTCTAGCACCAAGTCCAGATGCCTCTTAAACACTTCCAGGGATGGTAACTCCACCACCTCCCTGGGCAACTTATTCCAATGCCTAACCACCCTAACAGTGAAAACATTTTTCCTAACATCTGATCTGAATCTCCCCTGTCTCAGTTTATGTCCATTCCCTCTAGTCCTTCCCTGCAGGCATGGCAGGACAGATCATCTCCCACCTCGCTACAACCCCCTTTCAGGTAGTTGTAGAGAGTGATGAGGACACCCTGAGCTGCCTCTTCTCAAGGCTAGACAAACCCAACTTCCTCAGCCATTCCTATAGGACATGTGCTCTAGACCTTTTATGAGCCTCATTGCCCTTTGCTGGACTTCCTCCAGTGCCTCAATGTCCTTAGATGCCTTGGGGATCCTGCAGTGCAGCTGCCCATGCGGCTTCCTTGACTGGGGTGCAGACAAGCCTTGGCCCACAGCTCCTTGAGGGAGCACCAGCTGGAGGAGAATGTGTATATGGCACATGGGATGGCACATCTCCACACAGACCTGTATTCCACATCCTTCTTGGGGTCAAGCTCTGAGCTAGTCCTCCAGTTCATGCAGCTCATCCATAGTTCCTTTGACACAGAATAACGTAGCAATAGTATGGTTCCTTATTAAACACCAATGTAGGAAGACAGAGCTATGCCATGGATTACATTTACAATGGCCTATATACTCCCATCTGATCAGCGTGTAGATCTGCGAAGAGGCTGCAACTCTGTGTGGCATTTCTAATCACACAAAGATTTCTTCAAAGCTGCCAGAGCTTGACTACTGATGCTTTTGCCTTGAGGGAGAGTTGTAAGCTCGTTTGCAGGGGAGAAAGACAGACAGAAAGGAAGAGGATAATCAGTTTAAAGTCGATTTTTAATGAGGCAGAATTGCTCTAGCCTGCTGTGAGACGCAACTTTGTTTCTGACCAGGATCTGCTTCAAACGACAGAGGCAAGATTTCTCTGGCAGTAATCTAACTCTTCATCATAATCGCATGTGGCAGAGCTTGGTCTGAACAGTGCCGCCCCGTGGCACTGTTCAGAGGGATAAACAGGAATTCTGGGCTTCCAGACATCCTTCAGTATGCCCTGCTCAACATGGAAATTTGACCAGGCAAAATGGAATAATCCTGACTCCATGTGTGGACAGCCCGGACGGACAGGCTGGCCAAAGGACAGCATCTTTTGAGTGATTTCAAATGTTTCTGCAACATCTCCATATGCATTGCTGAGATGCCTTCATCCACGCTGTGCTTGCATGCACATGTGGTCTTCCACGGATCCATCTGACCTGCAGCACAGGCTCTCAGTTCAGCCCTATAATACGTCTCCAGCATCTCCCGTGTCAAGCTCTTTGGACGTGTGCTACACGGAATATCTTGCGCGTGGATAACAGAATCCTGAGTTGTGGGATCGTGGGATCTCCAATGCCTCTAAGGGCTTTCACCTCCCCAGTGTCGCTGTTCAAAAGCTCCACGCGATGGCGCCGCGCACTTGCAAAAGAGAGAAACGTACCAGGACTGTCTCCGAACAACCCAAAGTGCAGATCCAAGGTTGAAAACGTTAACTACTCTCAAATAAAATGTGTTATTGCAGCTGCGTTTCCCTCTACATAAGCAGATTTGTATTCGCATCTTCCCCATGCAGCCTGTGAACTGCACACAGACCACAGTGCTCTGCACTTTCCTCCTCCACTGTATGGACTGACACATGCTTTCAGTCTCACCAAGTGTCCACTGAGTAGTGCTATGCTGTGGCTTGTGAACCAGCAGCTTTGAAAAGTGATGTTGTGGCTTGTGTACCTTCAAGTATTGGTCTCCTATCTTCTTCTCCAAATGTGTTGTAAGCTAGACCAGAAAGAATCCAATCAATGCATTACTAAGTAAGTGCTTTGTCCTGTTTGGATGCCTTAAAGTTCAGTGAGTTAGTATTTGCCAAGTGCCTTATTCTATGTGGATGATACAATGTTTGCAGCTAATAATTCTTTGTTATCAAATCTCCTCAGAATTTTGTTGCTTCTTTTGTGGTGATACCACCCAGGGTAATTCAAATTCCTTTCCCCTAAACCTGCCAAGCAGACC
>NW_008664803.1:0-9108 GCF_000695815.1 Acanthisitta chloris | reverse complement strand
TATGAATAGAACCACTTGTGCACAACCTCACATTTCTCTGTATTTCCCTGATTATCCTGTTGGGTTTTTTGAATGAAAGTGAACAAAGTACTCAAGTTATAATTTCCATCATAACAGTTTATTTGATATTAAAAGGTTGCAATGACAGAGATAAAATACAGTAGAATTCCTAAGTTACTACTAAGATATCCTGTCATGCAACTGACAGTGCTCTATTGGGTTTTATAAATGAGGTACTTCTGCCAGCTCAGATGCAGACTGAGAGTCTTGCCTATTATGAAGTTTTGCCAAAACACTTTAAAGTACTGCAAGTATTTTCTGTATCAAACAGTGACATATTTTAAAGTCAAGGACTGAATTCATCTGTCTTCTATTTTTATCTCAGTTCTCATCAAGTAAATGCAAAAACCTGTTGGATGATTCTAAAGCATTACAAATTTAGGTTGAAAGTCATATTGTCAATATCATATGCTAGAAGAGATGGTAGGCTTTATGATTTTTGTCATTAATCATATTTCCACTTCTATTTCATCCTCTAGGCTTAGCCAAATACTTTTATACATGGGATCCAGATAGTAAAAGAAAAGATTCCAGTCTGTTTAAGCATCCTGATTGTAAATGCTATTTCAGTCAAATTAGATTGCCAGAGCATGACAGCAATATCATTAGTTTATTATGTTTTAAAGTCCTTCCCAAACATATTTCAGTTGTTTTATTTTGTTTGTTTCTCCTTTCCTCTCCCCACCTCCTCCCCCTCTCCCTCCCCCCAAAAAAAAATTTAAAAAATCTATGTTTCCTGGCAGGATTCTTTGTTTTGGCCTGGATAAAATTCATGCTACTCTGTGATCAGTGTCCCTCTGAGGATTTGTACAAATGACCAAATGTTTATAGCTCATACACAAAAGCAAAAGTGAAGGAATGCAGACCTATCGCTTAGAAGTGGAGCAAGTCAGATTTTCCAGGGCTTTGCTCTATGACATGAAAGCAAATACTGCTGCAGCTAGTATCATTCCTAATTCAACTGCAATCAACCCACAATGACAGATAAAGACAAATTGTGGCCCATAACTTACAGAGAAGTGCCCCTTTTGACTATTTAGTCCTAAACTATGCATCTCTTAAGGCACACTATAAATGATATTAAAATAAAATAACGACTGACTGAATAGTGCATGCATCCTTCAGGTAGGAGAGACAGACACGTCTCAGAGACAAGCTAGGCTGAAGAGGTCCTGACTTATCTGCTCTGTGTATGTTACCCCTTATTGGATAGGCAGCAGACTGGATCAATGAACCAACAAACCTGAGTCATTCTTAACGAAGATCAATTCAGCAGATGTTTATTGTGTAGGTTCCCTGAAACTGTAGTGGCACAGCTGAGGCAAAGTAACAAAGGGACAATTTGACTGAAATTGAAATGAGCTAAAGAATTAAGGACCAAACAGAAACTCTAAAAAATCTCTGGTATGTAACAGCTTATTTTGACACTGATATCTCTGGTGGCAAGTACAATCTTGTGATAATGCTGAACTACGAGGCTACATTAGGAAGGAAAAGTAAAGTTTCTAACTTGCTCAGATGAACTTGAATTAGATTCCAGCTTAAATACACTAAACGAATGTTCAAATCTAGGGAATAGTCATGACACACAAGTGAAAATAAATTGCACAGACGTTATTTTTCTAGATGAATTTTTGATATTTTTAGCAATACTTAACCCTGAATATACTAGTCATTTACATGTCAGTCTTTTGAAGAATAATTTTCACTAGCCAAGATAATATTTCTGCTTATGATAGCACCTGCTTACATTTCAGTGACTTCAGAGAGATATAAGTATGTAAGAAAACACTTAAGCTCATACTTGAATAGTTTTTTTCTCAAGTGAGAAATTCAATTAATAAGTGTTAGATATGTTCATGAATACAATTAGACATGTTTCTAAATTTTTAATGAATAAGTTAATTGTTCTTTGATATACCAAAATGATCCATTACTGAAACTCGTCCCTTGAGTACTCTGAAGGTTTATATTTCAGCCTTTCACAATACCAGAGCATCCTAAACATTGAATATTGTTTATACAGCATTCTACCTTTTATAACTAGAAAGCCTTTATGTTGATGGGGGGTGGGGAGATCCAATGCAAGAATTATCTTCCTATCAAATTATTCCTTCATAAATAAAAGTAATAAAATTATTGCTTCTGTTTCTAGACAGCAATGAAATTTAGGCAAAAATCATACTTTATGCTGCTTTATGTTGCGTTCAAGCTGTGAAGATGACATACAAGGCAACCAATAACCCTTATTTGTGTTATTTTATATGCAATTTGAATTTAAAACATTAAAACCAACAGATTGCTGATGTGTTATTGTGAACCAGTGCATTTATATCTGCATCAAGTTAAATGATATAATTTGTACTTCTCTGAACACTTACTGCCTTGTAAGTAGTTATTCTTTTTCATCAAAGAGAACAAAAAGAATCCCTTTAAGTGCCAGTGCTTTTAAAATTATCAGGTCAATGAAATATTTTTATTGAGATGCTTGTTCTTACAAATTTAGACTTCGTATTTCAGCATTAGCTCTAGAAAGAAGAAGAAAACTACCCTATAGTTTAGCATGTGTTTCTGTTTTCATTTATAATCATTTAAACACCTGCCTGTGAACCAGTTTTCTTTAAGATTTTAGTCAAACAGCCAAAATCTATGCTTTTATCTGTGTGCTTTTCTCTAGAAAAAAAGGCACACTAACCAGAAAACATATGCAAACAATCCACTGATTTTTTTTAACATTATTTGCTAGTAATAAAAAAAAAAGTGTGCAGGTAGTCCATTTTTTGTATTCTGATGACACAGCAGAGAGTTTTCAAAAACATTATTTCTTTTAAAAGAATATGCTAACCATTCTAGAATGGATGTTCCTACATATGCGTGTGTTTTTTAGATATGTATTACTTTACTAATACTATCATACCTATTGACAAGAAGGAACTAGGCATCTCACAAATGCTAAAGAAATAACTTTGGAGTATATGAAACCTCAGTTAAATGCAGTGCAAGATTATAAACTAAAACTATCAAGATAGCTTCATATAAGTGAAAATACAAATAAGGAGTGAGCAGTGAATCTGTCAATTTCTCTTTGCAGATGAGCACAAAACATATCTAAATTCAGAAAATAAAGGTTGATTAACACCTGTGGCTGCAATGCATAATTCATAGCATCAACATTTACTGCTTCAGAGAGTAAACTCACTGGAAGCTGGGATCAAGAGGACGTAATGCTACACTACTATATGCTATACTACTAGTTGCATACTACTAGAAACACTATACTAGATTAGATGGACCACTGTTTAACTCTGTTTTAGAAATCCACGTGTTCTAGGTAATGGTTACCTCACCCATGGTGCTTAGCACTATTAATAGAAAAAGTGTGATAATGGCTTCTCTGCTCTTCCTTCTCTACTTTGCCCTTCTGACATCTAAACCGTGCAAAAGTATCGTGACCCTTGAAGGCATTACTCCTTAATGCAGCAATCAGATCAGTCATGTGTTCAGCTCTGAGAACAGAATCACCTAACATTTTGCTTAGACATCCATGGCAGATAAAGTGCCTTCTGAGATCTCTACTGAAAGATATTCTTGCTTTAGGAGACAGCTTTCTTGTCTTTTCTAAACACAAATAACAAAAAAGTCTTTGAAGTCTTAAGAGACTGATGCACATGTTTTCTCTGTAAGCAATGTGAGTATAAATGAGGGAGAAAAAAAATTGGACCAATCACGTTCCAATTAAAATGGGTATCTAAGAAATACCTCCCATAAAAAATTAGGAGTCCACTGAAAAGCAGACTAATACGTACAGCACTCAAAACCAACAATGGAATAAGAGAAAAAGAATCTATCCAGAAAATCAGGCATCAAAACTACTCTCTTCCAACATTTGGATCTTGCTGCAGTCTCAGATATCAAAATCATAATTCTCTAAACAACTGAAGGCTGACACTGGGACAACAGAAATTCCTACCTTGAAATGTCAGGATTTTGTTTTCAGAATACTCTTCTGGTCTCAGTTAATCCTTTGTTAGTTGTTGTTAAGCCTCTCCACCTTAGTAACCTTGTTAGGCAGACCATGGTTAAGAGGATACTCATACATCAGTCACTGGGATACAGGTTTCTGGTCAGTTCTAACACAGGACAAAGCTGATAAGAATCTCAGTCACAATCAAAATTTAAAATCACTACTCATTTGTAATTTGAAAATAGATTTATTTAGACAATTCTAGTGAATAAAAGGCTTTTGTAAAAAAAACCAAAACAAAAAAGAAATAATAAAAAGAAGGGAGGACACTATTATGACAGGCTTCTTAAAGAAAGAAAATCTTGAAAGTATCTCTGACAGCTCCAGTAATAATCCTAACTCTGCCAACATAGTGGTGATGAATCCTTGTGTTCTCACCAAGAGTGTCTTTTCAGACACGCTGTCATGGGAATTGGCATTGTTAAAATGTCGGCGTTGTGCTGGCACTTTTTCCTCCTCTAACCGTCACATCAGGTTCATCCCACTGTAAAAGCAAACTCAACAATTCTGTATAAAAAAAGCAGAAGAGATACTGATGGCTACTAATCTATGCTTTCTGTGTATGCAAGTCTAACCTGCAGCTCAAGCTCAGTTATATACACTGGAAAAGCAGTGAATGTTTCTAAAACAAATGCTTTGTGTGTTTGTTTCCCCTTACCCTCTTAGGTCAAGTTTATGATTCATGAGTTTGAAGGTTAAGGAAATCCAGGCTTGTTTGCATGCTATAAATTAAAGTCATCAGTATACAATTCATGACTACAATTTCACACCGTGGAAAAAAATGTTGTTGTCATTGTTGCTGTCCTTTGCCAGCTAAGGTTGATGTGTAACAGCAGGTTCCTTTGAAAGAAATGTTGTTGGTGCTTGTAAAGGCAGACTGCCCAAAGCTGCATCTTTTTTTATTTAGGGAAAGGCCATTGCTGCTTTTGTTGCCACTCTGTCAGGGGAAATCTTTGTAGAAGAGCTCAGGCAGATTAAATAGCACAAAAGCTTTAAGAAACATGGCCATACTTGAGTTCATGGATGTTACAGGTCACTGGTCATATTTAAATACACTCATAGTTGAATACTATTTCCATGATTTCGTAAACCTAGCAATCCTGAAATTATAAGATAGTCTTCAGCTTTAATACTGTTTTTGTTGGTGTTTGGGATTTTTTACATTATTATTATTATTTATTTTATGTTTCAATGCATGGAAGTATTAAACACATTTTTAATGTACAAAGTCTAAGTAATAGTTAACAGTTACGGTGAAGCAGATGGAAAAGGAGAAGAAAGTAGCCTGAAAGACTTAACTCTAGAAATCCCTAATACCAAATATTATAGAGTGCCTCTTTTTTTTGGTTGGAATTTTGAAAATAAGGTAGTGTACATCTCTAGTTACAATCTCTATGATTGTGCAACATTGGCTGTTCTCACATTCTGTAAATAGATTTAAATCCTGTGGCATTTCATATAAAACTGAATTATACTCTCTCATACACTACAATTTCAAGAGTATCAAAGGCACCATTGTGTGGAGATTTGGGTTTTATTTCTGTGTTGAAGCTGATGTGTCTAAGCAAGATTCAAGGTAATTACTACTTCTACTTGCTAAATCTGAAAATAGCAGTATTCAGTTTTTTGAGTTGCATCAATTAGAAGAAAGTCTGCATGCATAATTTGAAAACACTAATAGTGAAATAATACGGATGTTGGCATTTTGTACCTGTAGAGCATTTTGATCCAATAAAATCCTTTAATTTCATTATTTCCAATATACTAAAATATGATATTAAATTTAAACTATAATCAAATGCAAAACATCAAATTGATGCAATTAAATATTTCAGTCTTATGAAAATTAAGTGCTGTAATACCTATATAAAATGAGAGATGTTAGATTTTTATTGCTGTTTTTTATTTAAAATTGGCACATTTTGACAAAATACAGTATTCCAGCAACACTGTATTGTCAATGGAGCAGAAGAATTGTTTATAATTTGTAGCTTATCTAGGTTATCTAAGTACCTTCAGTCCTAGGCTTTCCAAGTGCATAGATTCTATCCTTTTGTCTGTCCCTTCTGCGCACCATTCCTTTCTGATCTCTCTACATTTTAAATAGTGTTGAAATAGCACACCAGGTATGAATGACACTTTTGATAAGCAAAATGTCCAAAGTCAAATCATAGCAAGAACTGTCTCATTATATTGAAGGCAGAATGCAAGACCTAGACCATTTGTTTCTGGATTCCTCTCAATGCATCAGGAGTCAGTTTTAGCACTCAGATTTTGTAGAAAGCTTTATTCCTTATGCACTGCTGCCAAGCTGCCTCTAACACAATAAAAACCAAAGCAACCTCACCTTTTCATAATTAAGGGGCAAGTCAAATGTTAAGGGTGAGGGTAAAATATTTGTTGGAAATTAAATTGTCACAGTTTTTGGACATCTCTATTTGAGCAACACTTAAATGACTTGGGAGACCATTTCAGGAAGAATATTTTGTTAAAAAGAAAAAACATTAGTCTAAATCCCCTCTGTGCCCACTCCATCTACCCCATTCGAATATTGAAAGGAGGAATAATTAAAATATATATTCAATTTGCATTTGATTTGTTTGAATAGCTCCAACCCACGACAATAAGTGCTTTGTGTTTCCATTCAATATTTTAGTTGTGAGCAGATATTCAAAGGGAACTGCAGTTCCCTGTACATTGTAGCTGACATCAGGGAGTGTGTTCATAGTTATGTACAATAATGTGATACAAGAAAGTGATATACAGTGATTTCCAGTGCCTGATGTTATGCAATAATAGGCAACTTGTAGACATTGTATTTACTTGCTGATATATTATGCCTTTCTAAATAAGATAATAAACTAAGAGAATTACATTGACTGGTATATCCTAGGGCACAAAACAAAAGTATGCAGGGAGGTGTTTAGATATCCTTCTTTCTCTGCTAGAGCTAGCAGGGCATTTAAGATTCTTTTCAACACAAGTCTTTTGTTAGTCAGAATAAAACATTTTCTGAAGCTAACTTTTCTCCTGAAAAGCACATTACTAGCGGGAATGCTGTTTTCCCTTATGTAACAGCTGCTCACACGTTGTGACATTTTCCATACCCAGAATCAGACAAAGATCACAAATTTTAAGACAAATTAAGCTACACCTTATATCTGAGAGTGCAAAAGGAGAAGAACAACAAGTAGGCAGAACTAGTATTTGCTACAGTAAGAGCATAGAGCAATCTGTGAGGTTATCTAACTTATATCTTACTGGTATTTGAAGGATTTGGAAGTTGATGGCCCCCTGGAATCCAGCTTGAAGTGCTTAGCGCACAAGGAGAACTCCTGCTGCGTGCATCATTGCCCAGCACCTTGACAGGGCAATGACCAAGGCAAACAAACATGGGAATTGGGTTAAACTGTATTGCACATGTAGCCCCAGATAAGTGAAAATATGGCAAAACATTTATACACATACTTCAGGATGATCCTTACATGTCAACAGCAGAGTCCAACCAGATTACTCACAGAACTGAGATGTCTGAACTGTTTCTGAGCTCAGTCTCAGCTCTGGTTTCATGCCTTTTCTTTGGCCACTCAGCAGGCTGTGGTGCAGCCCCCATCATGCAGTGGCTTTGAGGGGTGAATATTGAAGAATGTCCTTGCCTGCAGTTAGGATAGCACTCTGTGCTGTAGAGACAGAAACCTTGTTTTTCCCCAGTAGTGTCCCAAATTGTGCCTAGTCTTGACTCTGAGGACCATAGTTGTGTATCTGTCAAGAATTTTAATCAAAAAAACCTTGGTAAGAAATACAATTTCTTGTGCAGCCAATTAATGAAATCCAAATCTCTTATGAATTGAGCTAAACTGTGACAAACTTGAATTTAAATACATTCATATAAAGCAGTTCTGTTTATCAGTAGCACCACTTGAAAATTGGAGACATTACCTGTTACATTGTTGTCCCTTCCAGATCTGACTTATAAAATAGTTTTTCATAGTGTGTGAGGTAGTGTGAAAATCTATGTATTGAGTGTAGTTTACATTCTCATGCATTCTAACAGATGATAAAGACAAGGCACTGACAAAGTGTATACCAGACCACCAACAGATAAAATAGAGAAGGAGGAAAGGTGAAGACAAAATACACCCATACACAGTAAGTATGTGTAGTGGGTAAACTCAGTGGGTTTAGGAGAAGGCAATTTTGAATTACTCTGAGTGGTGCATGGGAGAAACCATAAAGTTCTCAGGAGGTTTAACAAGAAATAATTTTTACTTATAGGCTCTGAGTGGAATGAGACACTTGGCAAAAGGTAACTCAGTAAACTTCACAGCATCCAAACACAGTTCAAAATTTAAGTCAGCACACATCAAAGAACAAAGCCCTTAGCCAGGCACTGAACATACACTTAGCGAATCATTAAGGGGATACTTTTCAGTGGGACTTGCAATTTATATATTAAGAAGTAGAAAATAGGAGAAGAAAAAGAGAGAAAAAAGCAAAACACAGATGAGAAAGAGATAGTCACCACCTGTGGAAGCATCATGGTCTCAGCAGCTTTGAATCCAGGGTAGCAGAGAGCACCATGTGACACATATCTTGCTGTCCTTTTATCACTTCCTTTTGCCCAGGGCCCTCCCCAAAATGAGGTCATGCTTGCACTTGCATGTTAGGTAGAGTCAGGGTGCTCTCAGCATCCATTTCAGGGCTTGCAGCAAGGCCATGCAGTCATCCACCACCATTTCAGGGCTCACATCAGAGCCACACAGTCAATGAATACTATTCCAGTGTGGACTGGTGGTCCTTTTTTTTTTGTGGGGGAGCAGCCACTGCCTCACCTGCACAGGACTTGCCCTGTTCTCACACCACTTTCCCAGACGGTTGTTCTGAGCCAGGCAACCTTTCCTCCAGTCTCTCAGTGTGTTCTCAGCATGTTCTCTCAGTCTAGTGTTGTGTCACCTTGAAGGTTGTGGCAAGTAAGTGTAGCACAATGTAAAAAGTAAGTGCAAATGTATAGTTTATTTATAAAA
>NW_008664802.1:0-814 GCF_000695815.1 Acanthisitta chloris | reverse complement strand
GCCACCGGTGCGCGGCCCCGGACCTCTTCTCCGCTCGGGCTCGCTTGTCTGCGAATAAACGATGGATGCTTCGGAGAAAGAAGTGAAATCAATCAAGGTTTCCAAATGCAGAGTTAATTTTCCGATCGCAAGAGTGTTTAAAATTCCCAGAAGTCAAATTAATATACATATTATTCCTTTTTTCCTTCAGTACGCCTGCCGCTGACTTAATCGCTTTTGGCTCTAGCCCTAGGAGAACCAGGCCTCTGTATCCCCAGTTCCAACCCAGGAAATGGTAGAGTTGTATTTTTAAAACAGTATTATCTCCTTTTTATGATTTTTTTTCTTATGAAGCAAAGGTAGCTGTTGGCAGCCGGGAAAACGCACGGGCTAAGTGTCTGGTTCCCCGTAGTGCTGCGGCGTCAGCAGAGACTCAGCCGGAGGGACCCAGGGGTGAGGCAGGGAGACCTGCCAGTGGCATGAGTCCCACGGACAGGAATTGGGTATTTTTCTTACTCGGGTGTTCAGCTTGCTGGAAAGGGTTTGCACTGGCTGGACCAGAGGCCTTTTGCTGATCGCGACAGAGTCAATAAGGTTTAAGTCCATCAAGCGGGGTCGCTCCGGATTTCTATGGGCAAGCAGAGCTTGGTTCGTGGTTTTTTAAAGTGCATTTGATTCCTCATACATATTTCGCAGGGATTCCCTTCCACGAAACTCGCCTTCCCCTCTCAACACCTAGCAGCTCATCTCGGGTTTGGTTTTGGTTGTTTTCCCGGAACCTGTTTTTTTCCTAAACATGTGGAGTTTTCCCCCCTTTCCCCGGTGTGATTTCTGG
>NW_008664801.1:13648-16464 GCF_000695815.1 Acanthisitta chloris | reverse complement strand
CGGGGCGCTGGAGGAGGCGGCGGACCCCGCAGACCCTGCAGAAGAGGGCACAGGGCACAAAACAGCCTTCTCCACCGCCAAACAGCGGTAGACCCTTTCAAAACCTCTCCTGCCGGGTTTTACCCCCCAGATCCAGGCCAGGAGCTTGGTAAGTCCCACTGCAATTACCCAGGTAAATGTTGAAAGCCTGCCTGCCCTTTGCACCTTCCAGCCAGAGATCTTCAGCGAGATGAAAGTATATTGAAGAATAAGGGACTATTGTGTTCAGGGAGCAGTCCAACAGTCGTTCTCTTCAGCGAGGAGATTAAAAGGGAATTAACATACCTTGCAAAACCAGATCTTGAGAGCACACTGGTTGCTGTTGCATGGACTGAAGATAGTGCCAATGCACGTGGCACCAATGGGAAGGTGCCTTGTTGCACTGCCTAACTGTCTTGCCGTTGGGACAGAGGCAGGGCCTGGCTGTATGCTGCTGCGGAAGGGCTCTCCCCTGGCACTATGCTCCACTGTGGTCCTGCAGTGCTCCAGTCTGTGAAGCTGCACTCAGTGGATCTGTTGTACTTTCTTCCTCTGTTGCTCCATGAAGGTCACAGTAATGTCTTCAGGTCCTTCACACCAGCTTTTAGTAGCCCATACCAGGAGTCATTATTTTTAGCTTCTGTAGTGCCTGTTGGATCTCATTCAAAGTTTTGTTTGCAAATCAGTTTCTTCCTGGTTTTATATATATATATATATGTTTGTATAAATGGGAAGGAATACATTTTACATGAAGTCTGTTTAGGGAAAGTGCAAACTGGTGGGTGTAAATGTGTGTGTTGGGGTGTCCCCACTAGGGAACTGGGCAATAACAACTGCAGTTCTCTTCCAGGACCTCTGGAACCAGGGTGATCTGTTTCATGTCTGCTGTTGGGGGATGCTGATTTGGAAAAGATCACAACAGGCCTTGCAACTGCAGTTAAGGAAACAGTTCTTGCATCAGTCCTTAGGTTAAATTGCAGAAATCGTGCCTTTTTACTGTGATACATACTTGAAAAATGCAGCTTTCAACAGCAGTGAGAACGCAGAAAGGCTACTGCTAAAGCTGTTGTTCCTGCTGCATCTCATTAAATTAATTACATTAATATGTGGTGACTTATCTCCCCATGGGCTTAGATATATGTCTGCAGTACCCAGTGACTAGTGCCTGCCAACTGCTAGAAAAATAAACAGAACATGAGGTGAGTGCAAAGGGTACTGGAACCAGTACATTATCATTGGAATAAATGGTCCACTTCAAAAGTCCAAAATCTGTTCTTTTCACTCCAAAGTGAGCACAAAGAAAACCCTTTTCAATCCGTCAAAACCAGAAAAAAAAAGATTACAATTAATATCTTTCAAGCCATCAGCACTAGAAATGAATATTTCATTATCAGCAGGACCTAATTATAACAGACATCACCTCACAGATGTCTCCTTTCCAAATCATGATCACACGATTCATCTTTTCTTCATTGAGAGGTCACATTCTTCTACTGCAATAGTTACAAGAGCTGCCTGTGCAAAAAATAGTGTTAGGCAAATACACAGGAGATTTTCAAAGTCATAAGGTGCAGTTTAGAGACCTACTGCTCTTCCAAATCGATTAGTTTGGGGCACTTTTTCTCTGCACTGCCTCTGGAAACCTCTCTCTTCAGTATTTGCTTTTTCTTTCAGTGGTTGGAAAAAATAATTAAAAAATCCTGGGTGTTGTGACCAGTAACTTAGCTACAGACCACAAGCAACAGTTCCTCAGATTGATTTTAACCACGGGCCACTGAATGGGAACCTCTGTTTTATCACTGGTGCCATGAAAAAAATGGAATACAATTTAGAACAGATCAGAACAGAAGCGCTTTATTTCCTATACCTGTAGGAAGAACACAAAGCAGCAGGGAAACTGACTTGGCTGATACTAACTGTACCTGTAAAGTGGATACAAGGTTTATATACATTTAGAGTCACTATGGAAAAGGCAAATAACAGTGTGAGTTATACAGATCTGGTACATGCGTAAGGCCACAGAACTGTTGCTTGCTTTAGCACAGCGACTGATTTATCAGGAAGGTTACACAGTAGTTATAATTTCAGGAGATATGGTGAGAGTTTTCCCAAGAGGCCAGCTTGGACCTTAGCGTTTCTGCTTCCACGATGGAAAACTGAAAGCTGTGTGTATTTTCTGACAGCTGATGGCTTGCAGCAGAGGCAGTTTTAGCTTTCTCTTGATGGACAAATTGTTTTCCCCCAGCCTGAGCCTTGTTATTGACCAGAAAGGAAAGAATTTGACTTCTGGAGCACTTATAAATAAATCATAATTCTCTAAATGGTGTGAGACTGCCCCTGTTTTCACACTTTTTATGTCTGTTTATGCTTTTCTGTTGAAGAATCATTTGGGAGTGATTAATGAAAGCCAGGCGTCATATCCCTCCTTCCCACAGCAAGTGGCCTAAAACTCAGTTGAAGAGTCATGTTCCTTCTGCTGTCACTCCAGCCAGGTGAATCATCTGCACCACAGAACAGCCTTGGGAGGCTGGGCTGAGCAGGCCCTTGCCAGCCTCCAGGTGCATTCCCAAAACACCTACAGATTGGTTGTTAGGGTTCTCTCTGAATGAACAGTGGGAGATAAGTGTTTGAATCATCTGAGATTGGATATACCATTGCGTTTTACATGTGCTTGGTGGGTAGTCTAAGAACCATTGTTAAAGGGCAGTGTCTTCCCTCCTTTTGGCTTAAAAAAAGAAAAAGGCTATGACTGACTTTACCCAGTGTCTGTGCCTTGTGGGAGTGCCAAATAACCCTTT
>NW_008664801.1:0-13617 GCF_000695815.1 Acanthisitta chloris | reverse complement strand
TTAGATATGAATAAGACTGAGCAACTCTCTGCTTTATACCTCTCCTAAAATTCAGTAGATTCTTTTCTATGTAGATCATCAAAAACTGTAAGTCATTACTATGTACTAGCTGTTTTCTGGCTGCTGATCAGGGGTTCTCAGCAGGACAGGTGTGCCAGTTACAGATTATGGTTGACACCACTGTCAATGTTGCTAACATCTCAAACCCCTCCAGTTCAAGGAGTGGGTGAGCCATAGTGTCAAGGTCCTTTCTGTCTCCTAGAGATCCAGAACAAAACTGTTCTAGATAGAGTTTATTGACACCAATGCTTTTAGTTGCCCCAAGGATGAACAGTAGGTTTCAGTCTTCTGGGTTGACTGTCTGGAATTTAATGAATCACAGTCTATATGAAGTGTTATTGTGCTTTGAGTTGTTTTACTCAAAATAGGGAGCAATCTAGTTAACATAACTGTCTGATTTTGACTTCCCAGACTAAATACCATTTGTGCTTGGGCCAACCGTGTTTGTTTTTAATACCATTCTGACCTGGCTTGAACCGGCACTTCTGGATCTGTAGTGAGAAGCTGCAAATACTGTGGTAGCGAGACCTCTCTGGAACTTTTTGTTTTCACTGAGTAATCTTTCAGTCACTTGTCAGCAGAACCTACTGTACAAACATCTGTGAAATTCATGCTGGAGTCTCTGAGCAGAGCGCTGTGTGCCACTGAGGTCAATGGCCTTCTATGCCACTCATGGGATGGAGCCAGGGTTATCAAGGCTTGCTGAAATGCACATGTTTTGAACACATGTTTAGAGCAGACCTATGTGAAACAATGCAGTGTCTTACAGGGATACACCAGACCAACCCATAGGAATGTAATGTCTTTTGGCTGGGTGCTCTGCCTCCACATGGAGCAGCTTTTTGGAGTGTGTGTATGTGCACCAAATTGTTTTGACATCATTCTTTTGTCTCATTCTTTTTTGACTCAAAAAGAAAGAGTCTGATTTAGATACGCGATCTTGTTGGATATTTTTTATTTTCTTCTGTTCAGTGTAGGTGGGTTGTCCTGGCTGTTTCATTTAGTGTCGGTCATTTAGTTTTTAGTGGGATTGACACTTTTTCTTAAATCCCAAAATCGACACTGAATACCATTTATAAGTGGTATAGGGAGGGGAAGTGAAGGTCCTTTTGTGGGGTGAGTAATGAGAAAGAAATGAGATACATGTGCTGCAAAATACATTCTAGATGATGTAAAATAGGTGTGTTGCACTAACTGGATACTACAGTACGTCTGTAACTGTTGAGTCTGCCTTTAACAGGAAAACCAGAAGTAAGGCATATTATCTTATTCAGGAAGATTAATCACGAAAGCCCTTAAATTTACGCTCGGTAATGCCTTGCCATCATCTTAGTGTCTGAGAGGGGTTACAGCTTGTGTATTTTTGCTTATTTATGCCTTGCATGTATCACTTCAGGCATCTTTGGGCACAAGTTAGTTCCTGTCTGGAATCAGCTTTAAGCAAAGGGAAATGAGGCAGATATCAGGGATAGCAAAGTCCTACCTTGTAATAGGAGACAGTGAGAGAGAGAAACAGACTGAGACTCTGCAATCATTGGAGCAGTGGCCATGGCTCCATGCCCAGCCTGGTGACATAGGGCAGCTCCCTGAGACATGATTCTCCACTCGTAGCTCAGGGCAGTGAGTCTGTGTGATCTTGCCTGTTCCCGTAAACAGATGGCACTGGGCTTACGCCAGTATGTGTGACCAGGCTCTGCACCTGCCCTCGCCGCACTCCCTGCGGCTGTCGGGCTTGGGCAAGAAGTTGTCCATGGTGCCAGGCATCTGTGGAGGAGACACCTAAAGCTAAGCTACTTTCTTGTACCACCACCCAAAGAGATCAGTACTAAGTTATCTCTCTCGGCCAGGCCAAGCACAAGCTATTGGCTCTGGTGGGAGCAGGAACAGAGCAGGTTCACTGTGGTTGCCTAGTGCAGGGGCTGGAGCCATGCAGAGAAGGTGGTGTCTTACAGGGGCAGCACTGATCACTCCAGACACCAGCATGTTGTTGGCCCAAAAGTACAAAATCACTTTCCCCTCATCTTCAGGGAGCTGATACCCATCTTTACCTCATCTTTACTGATACTCATCTTTACTTCAAAGAAACCATGTGCAGCACTCTATCTCTTCTATCCCTCATGAATCAGGAGAGCCGTGTGGCATGCTGGAGTGTCGCAGTGCTGCTTGGACCGGGCAGGAGGAGGAGGTGAAAAATGAGTTAAAGAGGGAGGCCACCTCAGAGAACACAGACTACAAGTGAAGGGGGATTGTGTTGGGATTAGAGGCTGGCAAATACTGAAGTAGTTCAGAGTCTGAAATCAAGACAGTGCTGAAGTAAGGTATTCTGAGCATTAAGCATGACTTCATGTCACTGTGTCTCATTACCGATCAAGAAAGTATTGGAATTAAATCAGCCATGAATTCCACACATATATGTATGTATATGTGTATATAGATACTATATATATGTACACACACCTTTTTCCAAGGGAAATAAACTGTCTCTTTTCCTGCAGCTGCTACTCTGAAACATGGAGAGACCCTGTCTTCTCTCTTGGATCCATGCAAAATGCAAACTGTTCTGTCTTCCCTTCTGTATCACTCTCCACTGCAGCCTTTTCTCCACTGAGATCCTGCAAAAGTGAGGAACTCATGCTTTATTGTCTCTCTCCATCTCTCCTCAGGAAAGAAGAGCCCAGACCTCGGGGAGTATGATCCCCTCACTCAGGCCGACAGTGATGAAAGTGAAGATGACCTTGTACTCAACATCCAGAAGAATGGGGGTGTCAAGAATGGGAAGAGCCCCCCTGAAGAGATACAGGACCCTGACTCTGATGTGGAGGTTGGGATGACAAAGCAGCACACATCAGAGAGTGCGCCTGAGGGTTATCCTGCAGAGACAGCTGGGAGCTTGGAGCAGAAGGCTGCTTCCTCCCTCATGCCCTACCTGCGCACAGCCATCTTTTTGCTCACTGTGGTGATCTCGATGATTCTTGTGTTGGTCTGCGCATTTCTAATTCCTTGTCCCCCTAGAGACTTGCATAACACCTGGAACCGCAACCTAGGTCAGGGACCAGGTGAGAAAGCCCCAGCAACAGCATCTGGCGTGGGGAAGGTGGCAGCTCCCAGGTTTGGCATTGGTGGGAGAGACCTATCTGGGAGAGCCAGGTCCGAGCAGAGACCCTTCCTCACCACTACAGATGCTCTGTGTTAATACACAGGTGGCTGTGTCCTGCTCACTCTTTGAGCAGTGAAATCTGGCATCAGTAGATAACAATGCCACAAAATCTTGTTTCTGCCAACACCAAAAATTATTTTGACTCTTCTCCCATCCTGGCTTTTTGCCTGGATGGAGTGCTCTGTTCCAGATTGAGGTGGCCCAGCCCACTTTATAATACAATGCCTCCTTTCTACAACCTGGACTCATGCTGAAGTGTGTGGGTATGTTCAGGAGGAGAGGGATAGAATTGTTTGTGTCTTCTAACTAGCTTAACTATCTTTATTTCTTTGGCTTTTTGTCCTGTTTGAATCCATAAATCAACATTTGGGATCTTTTATTATCCTGCACAGGCCACTGGTAGCATTTCTAGAGTATCTCCCATTCTGACTTCTGCAGTAAAGTAACAGTGGTTTGTGAAAAAATTTCTACCAGGTCTAGATATGTCTCTCCCTCCTAAGTCTTTCATGAGATATGTGGCTCCCACATCACCCTAGAAATTGAAGTGGGAAACATCAATCTCTTACTGTTAGCTCCTCCATTCCCCCTTTCCTTTCTCTGACCCAGATGCTACATTTCTGCCTTTCCATGCAGTGAAAGATCTTACCATGGTGTGAGCTGCCCGGTATTGGTAGTTCCCTAGCAGACTTTGTGATGCTTGGCTGTCCATGACTCTCTTCTGCCAAACCTTCTCTCTCAGTGTGGAAAATGAGCTGTGTGGCCTTTTTCACTACAGTGAGGTGATTCTCTGTAATTGTTGCAGGTGGTGTGTTGTCCCCACTGGAACTGTGTGATGTGAATGGTGATGGGCTCCCTGACATCCTCATTGTCTTCACTGCCTTGATGAATGCCAGTGTCATGGGTAAGCACCACAGCTTCTTTCCATTCCTCTTCATGTGACAGTACAGTTGTATGTTTGTGTTACGCTCAGGAAGAGTTCCTGCTGCTCTAAATCCACTGCATTGCTCTTTTCAGAGTTCATTAAAATTGCTGTCTGTGATTGGTCGTGCTTATAATTTTTATTGCAAGGCTGTGCTCCCATGCCTTTTGGGTCAACATCATCTGTTTACCCTTATCTCATCTTGGGGCAACTCCATCTCTTTGTCCTGTATTTATGCACACTTGTCTTGGGGGCAGAGATAAAGTGATCAGAAAGCACTGCACCACAAATAGCAGCTGGAAATAAGTTGGGTTTTTTTCCTCCTTTGTTGTCTCTCAGACCCCTTCACAAAAGAGCTTAGTCCAATTACCTCCATTTTACAGTCCCAGAAGTGGAAGGACAGAGGAAAGTGGCTTGACAAAAACCACAAATGAGATTGAGTAGTGGAATCTTGAGCCTTTCCTGCTTCTGTGGTCCAGTATCCTGGTAATTACCAAGGATAGTTGGTGACAGGAACAGTGGTGACTGAGATCACTTCATATAGGCTGTCCTTCTGGTCTGTATTTTTGCCATTGTGTAATATTTCTCTTTCATCACAGATTTACATACAGTTCTCAGCATGCTCTGAATGGAACTAGTCATACCTAATTGGATTCTAGGCTATAGCTATGCTGTAAGACAAAAAGCAGACATTGAAACAGGTGTAACTGCATGACAGTCCTAAACCCACGTAGTTGAAGATCAGCCCACCTGTAGCTTGTGCTTAGAGCATTCACACAGTGTCAAGTAAGCTTGGGGTAAGGTATCTAGTGGAGTAAGCTATGTCATTGTTAGTTGTTTCTCCAGCTTGTACACACAACAGCTGTAAGCTGCATTCAGGACTTAGTTGTTCTTGGTCCCTGTCAACATAACAAAGATCACTTGATCTGGGGCAACCCCTTAGCATAAGTCACATGATTATCTGTTTGAGAAGAGATTGAGTTTGATTTAGAGAGTGGACTCAGGCTTGTATTTAGCCAGTGGCTCAGATGTGCTCTTTATGTATTGAGGTCATGTGTTGTACATGTTGCTAGTTGAGCAGAAGCTGACTGGGACTGTGATTTTGAAATGTATGAGAGTTCATCTTAAATTGTGATATGAGCATACTAGGTGAAGATTACAGTGACAATTATGTCTGAGGGCAAGCTGAGCTCGAAGTTGCTCACATTTGGAATCAGAGCTAACAGTCAGTTGAAACAGCATAAACCCCTTTATTTTACAATTATTTTGTACTAAGTGGCTGTCTTGAGCCAGTCAGCTCCAGGAACTAGAGCTGGAAAGCAAACACAAGGACCAAAGGCAGCATGGTCATAACCTCTGATGCCAAGGGATTACATTTTCTCTTTCCTCTCTTTCCTGCCTCTTCCAGGTGTCTCTAAGCCCTCTGTAACTGTCATGGCACTTTCTGGTATGAATGGCAGCACCCTGTGGTCCATCCAGCTTCCAGAGGAGACTCGGAGTCTGCAGTGCAATGGCCTGTCACTGGGGACAGCTGCAGAGCCTGTCTGCCTTGTTACAGGAGTATCAAAATTCCTCAGCCTTCTCAGTGCTTCCACAGGTAGAGTCAACTACCAGGATATTAGAAATACGGTGCTGCTGTTTTGTTTTCTTTGAAGGACTAATAAGCCTGAATGGTTCAGTGCTGGCACTTCATGGTGACTGTTACTTAGTGACACACAGGAAGGAGTCAAAACAGTAATGAGTTGCACAGGTCAAGAGAATCCAAACCATTGCAACTCTGGCAGCATCTTCACCCTACCTTCCCAGAATATTTCAAAGTGTTAATCTTATCCTGTAGCGTCCCCATGTCATAAAGGATATGTAAAGTCTGTTTTCATCAGCATCAAGCTGTTAGTACAACTCAGCACCTACCTAACAGCATTGCAAAGCTGAACACCATACTTGGAGAAGTTATATAAGGATATGCACTACAGTCAGGAAACCTTACAGAGAAATTAGGCCCACACATGAATTGATTAGATGAGAATGAATATTGCATTTTTAATCACTTGATCATGTGCATTCCATTCTCTGATTGCATTTGTTCTACCCCATTAGTTTACCAGCAGAAATATTCATTGGTAGATATAGGGATGTTTTTGAAATCAGGACAGAAAATGGAGACATATGAGAAACCTTGGGTTTTAGTGGCATATCCAGTCAATGAGCAGCAGCAGTTACCTTTCAGATGCTTTTAGGGACTAGGTTATTTGCACAGCATTTACTTAACCAGGACCATGAGCTGTGTTGTTTACTAGCAGTAGTACTGTTATTAATGTGCAGGTTTGGCTTTTGGTTTACTTTGTCATACAGGGGCAAACCCTATCCTACAGAGCAGCAGCAGCAGAAAAGCGTTTTTAAAGATTGAAAAGGCAGAAGTGTTAGCAAAAGAATGATGAAAAAGTAAAAGCTTTGAATTTCATTTTGCTTTTTTATTTTTGGTGTTTATTTGCAAGTTTGCAAATCTGGTTTTACTGAGTTTCCAGCTGGGTCCATGCTGGACTGCTGAATATCACGTCTGCTAACATACTTTCACCCTGAGGTGGAGTGAGCATGCCATGCTGGAGTGGTTATTTGCTGCTGGGAATTTAACTGAGGCACAGATTGGCACTTAGAATATCAGAACTGCCCATCTGTTCCCTTTTTTCGCATCTACCTAGCCTTTACTGCTGGCTGAGACAAACAACTGTTGTCCTGCAGAGCAGCACTCTCATTTAGGTTCTCCTTCCAAGAGTGAGCCTTAAATATTCTCTGCTATTTCAGGAGTTGTTTAAAGCTCAGGTCTTTCTAAAGAGATGCTAAGAAGGAAGCACAGCAAGGCTTGAGGCCTGACTCAAAGACAATGTGAAGAAGTGCTGGGAGAAGAATTTTGCTTCCCACTGCAGCTTGCCCCAGTTCATGGGTTTGTCTTTCCTCTTCTCAGAGAACAGGGGAACCAATCTCTCTTGCTCCCTCCTTCCAGAAGGTTTTGTGGAACCCTCTAGGGATGCCCTCTGGTTCCCCAAGTGCTGCAGGTCTCTTTCATCCTGTTCTTCCTGCAGGCAAGACCATCTGGACGCTGAACTCCGTGCACCTTTCAAGTGGGTTCCTGGCTGCACCAGCTGCAACTCTTCCGGATGTAGATGGAGATGGGATTAGGGATATTGTTGTTCTGGCTCTCAAAGACTCACAGGTACAGCATATCCCTGCTCAAGGTTTGGAAGGACCTTGACTATCTAGAGGAACAACAGGGAGCCTGATGTAGAAGGACTGTAACAGGAGCTGCAAGAGCCTCCAGTTTTCATTTCCTTTGGTTTTGCTGAAAAGCACCTTTTTTATTCAATAGGTCAGAGCAGTGAGATCAAGCAATAATGACACTACCTGGATTTCTGGACAGCTGGGAATGAACAGAAGGGTCATTATTTACTCCTGACTGAGAATTGAGAACTCTCTATTTCTGTTCAGTGAATGCTTGGTTTGAAGTGAGTGTTTAGGAGCAGTGTAGGGATGGATCTCTGGAGAAAGGAGCATTTAGCTTATCCAAAAGAAGGAAATACTTGTGTGATTAATTCAGATGCAGATTTCCTTTATGCTTGTCCCTCCCCACCATTCCAACATTGATGTTGTTAGAGGAGTTCAGGTTTTTGAAGTCCTTTCCATATTTCATGCATTTGTATCAAGAGAAAAACATGCATGTAAGAGGCCCAGGAAGTCAGACAGCGCAAAGAGGAAGGGAACACTAGCAAGACCTTGCTAAGGGGCAAAAGAGCAACGGACCTTCATGCTATGGGGCTGGGGAAAGATTCTGTGTGTATAGGTGCATGAAAGCACTGCTAAGAACCTCTACATTTCTCTTTTTGCAGCCTGATGTGTTTTTCATCTTGGTGTCAGGAAAGACTGGGACTGCTTTGGGTGGACCTGTGAAATACAGCACCAATGGAGAGGGGAAAGTGATTGGCCCCCAAGTCCATATCACCAGCCGTGGAGCCATCTACATCCTGTTTGGTTTTGGTAAGATGCACCTTGCCTCTCCAGCAACCATTCATTTTATCTGAAATGGCCCAGAGCATCCCTGGCATGCTACCATATCTTCTGTTGTAAAACCTAGGAGGGCATGGAAACAAGTCTTACTGCCAGGATGTGGAAAAGTACAGGAGCACCAATACCTGCTAGCCTGGAATACCTTGCAGTTTCCTAAGGGCACATCATTCTAGGGAAGTTCCAGCTCTGGGCATTTCATTGCCTTCTACCACAACTGCAGTGATGCCAGTCACCCTTGTTCTACTAGGTTAGTTTTTGCAGTCAGGACTCTTCATCTTTACTCTTTCTGGCAGGTAATGTTCAAGCGGTTGCCCTGAGGGATATCTTTACCCAAGCCAGAAATCGGGACAGTTTTCCTGCAATGCTGCAGCAGGAGGAGCCAGAGTGGGAAAAGCGGAGATCTGTCAACCTTTCAGAGCTCATTGACATTTACAGGTAGAAGATGGACTTGTCATTTTGCTCATTCTGGGAGAGGAAGGGGAGAGTGGGCGCTTCTTAGTGCTCCTAGAGGTGGTCCCTTTTACTTTAATAGTGCCCTTCTGTTCATTGTCCAGTTGATAACTGGGTATACTGTGGGGAACCCATTGTTTCCTCCCTGTCCTGTGGTTGTCGTGTCGTAGCAAAAAAAGTGTAGAGTATGATTAAAGGGAGTCCTTGGCTTCTGCTCCTTTTTCCTTTCTTCACCCCTATATGCATAGCTGAAGGGAATAAAAATGGTGTTTCCAGCTAATGGAGTCCCTATGGGAAACTCAGCCTGTGTGGGTCTGAATTTCTCAGCTTATTCTTCTTTACTGCTAAACTGTGGTGCGGGTCAACCTGGATAGGAATAAAAGGAAGGAACAAATGTGAACTCACAAACTCCATGCCTTTTATTGTAACTCATGATGTTCAGAAGCCCCCACTCTTGAATTCAGCTCACTTAACTGAAGGAACCCCCAAAGGAAGCTAAGCTTCATCACTGGGGAAAAGATGGACTTCTCTGAGAATAGTTCAAATCTTGGTAGGATGAATTGTCATGTGGACAGGCAGCTAGTGCTGAGATGTGTGGATACAAGCCTCAGTCTCCTCTCTGCTTTCCATTTGTTCCAGTGGGGGTGTTGACTTCCTGCAGACAATGAAGACACCTGACACAAACTGCAGCAACTTGCTCATCACAACCAAAGAGGGCTTGATCCTACTGCGGGGACAGGACCTGGAGCCCCGCTGGACCCTGAAGCTGCAGAATATCAGCAGGTTACTTACTGGAAGCATTTTTCTGTCCTATTTCTTCCTGTACCATTTCCTGCTTTTCCCTTGTAAGCACATATGCTCCTTAGAAAGCAGTTGACAGGAATTCTTCAGGTCTGCAGAGGAATCTAGGACCTGGAGGTATGCATAGCTGAGCAAGTGAGGAGGGCATGGGGAGCAAGGTATAGAAACCTGAGCTGTGTGCTCATGAGTGATCACAAATAAAGGGCTTGGTTCAGGTACCCAGCACTGATGTCATGGGAATGATGTGGCGTTGGAATTCAAGGGATTATTGATGTGTATTTCAGTTCATCTGCTGTCCAGGGCTTCCACTTCCCAGCTCAGTGGAGAGAAGCAGTTACATTAGCGATGTTAAGTATTTAGAGAAGGCATCTGAGTATGGCCCAGAGATCTTAATGTTCCTTGAAAGCTGAAAATGAGCACTCTGATGGCAGTCAGCACACCGTCTATACTAAATGTAAACCTTAAAATAATACTGCTTGTCCTCTAATTTCACACATGGAAATTAAGTCATTTTCCAGATCTTGTGGATTGATAATAACCAGTAATTTCAGCTTGCCCAGTATTAAATATTTGCAAAGGGCAGTTAGGCACAATTGAGGTAAATTATGTGGGAAACAAATTGCTTGCTCTGTTATCTAGAGTAAAGAAAGCAGTTCTCAGCTCAGTGTTAGGTGACTGTCAAGAACATATATGGGGAGAAGGCATTGGAACTTCATTAAGAAGAAAAATCAGTGTTCAACTACATTTTATATTCAGGTAATGTCCACATTCTTGAGGGCTAATGAGTGATATAAGCAATGGCTTTAGGAATGGTTTATGGCTAGTTGATCATGCTATGGGGAAAGAAAATGGACTAAAAGTGTTTTGGGCCCAGAACCTGCAGACTCCTGGATGTGTCTGGAATCCAGTTTTAAGGGTAAGCGTGTACTGACTAAGCAAGGCCACTTCATAGGTGCTGTAGAATCAGTTGTACACAAGAAATTTCTAAATCAACCCACTAATAATGAATTGGAAAATGTCTATGGGTACAAAGAAGAGCTGAAAAATTATTTACCTGTTCTATTCACAGAATCACAGTATGGCTGAGGTTGGAAGGCACCTCTGGAGATTGCCTAGTCCCACCCACCTGCTCAAGCAGGCTCAGCTAAAGCAAGTTACTCAGGGGTGTGTGCTGTCATGTTTTAAATATCTCCAATGATGGAGACTTCAGAACATCTCTGGGCAACTAGTAGTCCAAGTTGCTGCTCTCCAGCCCTGTTTTCCTGGTTTCATGACCTCCCAAGGGACAGAGTACAACACATGTAGAGGAGCTGCCAGGTAGACACTGAAAAATAATGAAAGCAATTCTTGTTCAAAGCCATTGTGCTAAAATCCTGGACTGCCTGTTTTGTCGGAGCTAAGAAAGACAAAATCTGCTAGACTGAATATATTGTAGGCAAGCGTTTACTGAGGAGGTTTGGGGGATTTTTTAAAAACTTATAGAAGTTCCGCTTAAGCAACACAGGCTAGGGGACAAGTTCAGCTCAGTGATGGCACCACAGAGTGAAATGGACTGAAATCCTTGTCAGACAAAGCTTACAGAGCCAGCCGTGATTCCCCCTTTTCCTGGGTAAACCTGCGCCAAGCACACTGCTTCAGCCAGGCAGACTGCATCCAGACCTTTGGGAAAAGTCTCTGAGAAAAACAACGTGGTTGCTACAGATGTGCTGCATTTACAGATAGCTTTTGACAAGATCCCTGGAAAACCATAAAGGAGAATCAGTAGTCATAAAACAAGGGTGAAGTTTGGAGACCATGAAATTGAGTAAGCAGCTGCAAATCGTGTTCTAAATGGATGTTTCAGACAAGAGAGGATTAATAGCAGTTTGCTGTGGGGATTACTGTTGGGCAGGAATAATTACTTGCCTTCTGGTTCATTTGAGAAAGTGCCCAGGGGATTTTTCACTTGATTGGTAGCATCTGAAATACATATGTCTGTCTACTTTTAGTTTGTGGGTTCTGCCAGTGACTGTAACCCATTGGGGACATGAGAAGAGGCGCCTTAGGACATACTTTGAGTTTGTGCCCATAGGATAGAATTACCTACTACTGCCTTTTGCAACTGGAGAGCTTTCAAGATATAGAACTGTGCCATGATACTGCCTTGAAAGCATTGGTTCTGGTAGCCAAAGGTGTCTGTAAAGCAAATGGCATTGTTTGATGTAGTAAGTAGAAATAGTCAAGCCACTGGTGTACCGTGTTCAGGAGCAATTCTGTCATGCACGTTTTGAAGGGGAAACTGGAAAAAAAATTGAGAAAAGGTCTGGAAAGAATACTTTAACCTGGAATACTTAAGTCAGTGAGTTTATATGATCAAAGAGAAGCCTGAGAACTGAGTTCATAAGCATGTGTAAGAAATAAGAGCTAACAGGCATTGTAGTCTTACCATAGCAAGAACAACTGCCTTGAAGCAAAAGCCATTCATGTTCAAGAAAATGAAAATGCATGCATGTTTCTTTAGGTGAGATTAATCATTAGACATGACTGTCATGAGAAGTGATTAATTCATATCATCTTTGTAGTTCTGTAGCAAGACTCACGGCTGGTAGATAGAGGCAAAGTCAGCCTACTGATACTTGGTTAATTGAGTGAAATACAATAATCTGTCATAAACAAGAGGACAGAGGACATACTCTGATGATCCTGCCTTGCATAAAATCTCTGATTCTGTGAATTTTGAGGAATTGTTTGTGCTTATTTAGAACATTGCATATAGCAGTGGTGAATTTAAGGAAGACAGAGGCATGACTCAGAAAGCCAAAGGCAAGCAAGATGTTTAGAAAACAGTTATAACAAGAGATATTAATGTTTTATCTCAACCAGAAGGGAGAGGGTGAGAGGGGACTTCATTTAACCCACTGAAGGTCATAAAAGGGCTTGTAAAACTGCCAGCAGTAAGAAAACAAAGAATCATTGGCTGACATTAATGGTGAGTATATGAAGATCCATTTCACACAGCTAAGGCAGCCTGGGAAATTCACTTTCAGTAGGAGATCAGATATGCTGATGCATTTTGGAAGGGCTGGGTAATTTTTTATAATCATAATAAAACTGTACAGGTTCTCATGCTAAGGAAAGAATAATACAAAGTCATGTCACAGGGTGATAAACAGATGCCTGCACAGCCCATCAAGGGATGCCCCCTACACAGACAACTCTGAAGAATGGCTAACAAGCACCATGGACTGCTTGACCATTTTTCACTTCTCTGGTATATCAACAGATGGTTCCTGACTGTTAGAACAATTCTGGGTGGATGGAAGCTCTTATTTAGCGTGGCAAATCCTGCCATTTTAAGAGGCAGAATGGAGGATGAAAGCAACTATTCTTCCTCCATCTGAAATGCCTCTGTTTTCTGCTATGGGGCTGAGTGTTTCTTTTTTCAAATTTACAGCCAGCCTGTACCAGGTTACTTTGATGCTGATCAAACTCTGGACTTCATGCTGCAAGCACAGACTGGAGATGGGAACAAAAAGGTAAAACAGGTGATGACAAGGAGGGCGGTGGCAGAATAGGAGTGAGGGAGGTTGGGTAGAAAGGAACAAGCATTCCCTGGCCCTCACTCTTCCCATTTCTCTGGCTGACATTCATCACTGTGTGGCCACAGGCATGAAAGGGAACAGCGCAGGCCATGCAACTGCAAGGGGACTCTCTGTATACCCACATCTGCACACTCATTAATGCTTGATCTCTCCCCTGCTTTGAGGTGGTGGTGATAGATGGCAAATCCGGCCTCCCTGTTTGGAACCAGGAACTCCCATGGCAGAGGCAACAGCTTGATGCACTGTCAGTCATGACTTTGGACAAGAAGTCTGTTTTTCTCTTCTGGGCTGATGAAACGCAGCCGGTGTTACAAAGTTTGGTGAGCAAGCATCCCTTCTTCACTTTGAGGTTTCTCTGTGAAGTGCATGCAGTCTCTGTCTTTTACTCCTATTGTCATTGAACTTTAAACCTAATGTGTAAGAAGGCTGTCAGCGACATCTTCCTATTTTGACATTCTGACTTCTCTGAGCCTGAACACAGGAGTTTTTGTGTTCAAATTCTTCACCATAAAGCTTTATTGACAGAAATTTCACATCCACAAAACCAAAAATTCTGCATGAATTTCCAATGGGATGAGGTTTAACAAGGC
>NW_008664800.1:1785-2047 GCF_000695815.1 Acanthisitta chloris | reverse complement strand
CGGGGTGGGCTGACACCCCAGTGCCACCACCTTGTCACTGTCACCAGCAATAAAGGACACGAGATGCACTTCCAAGGGCTGTGGGGTCACTGGGAGATGTGGGGACACCACCTGGAGTGACCTGGGGACATCACCTTTATAGGTGACCTGGGGACACCACCTGGAGTGACCTGGGGACACCACCTGGAGTGACCTGGGGACATCACCTTTATAGGTGACCTGGGGACATCACCTTTATAGGTGACCTGGGGACATCCACTGG
>NW_008664800.1:0-1230 GCF_000695815.1 Acanthisitta chloris | reverse complement strand
GGGACATCACCTGGAGTGACCTGGGGACATCACCTTTATAGGTGACCTGGGGACATCACCTGGAGTGACCTGGGGACACCAGGGATGGCCTGGTGCTCATCAAGGTGACCTGGGGACACCACCTGGAGTGACCTGGGGACACCAGGGATGGCCTGGTGCTCATCAAGGTGACCTGGGGACACCAGGGATGGACAGACCCAGAGGACTCAAAGCCAACAGAGATGACCTGGTGCTCCCAAGGGTGACCTGGGGACAGTCCCCAAGGGTGTCCTCAGCCTGTTTATTGCCAGGGGGACACAGATGTCCCCAAAGTGCCCAGTGCCACCTCCTCCCCCAGGGACAGAGAGACCCAAGGTGCCATGGGCTGATCCAGGGTGACCTGGGGACACCAGGCATGGCTTGATCTAGGGGACACAGTGCCACCAGGGATGGGCTGGTGCTCATAAAGGTGACGTGGTGCCACCAAGGATGGCCTGGTGCTCCCAAGGGTGACCTGGTGCCACCAGGGATGGGTTGGCCCAGGGTGACATGGTAATACCAGAGAGAGTCTGACTCAGGGGACACAGTGCCACCATCTAGGGTGACCTTGTGCCACCAGGGATGGGTTGACCCAGGGGACACAGTGCCACCATCTAGGGTGACCTTGTGCCACCAGGGATGGGTTGACCCAGGGGACACAGTGCCACCATCTAGGGTGACCTTGTGCCACCAGGGATGGGTTGACCCAGGGGACACAGTGCCACCATCTAGGGTGACCTTGTGCCACCAGGGATGGGTTGACCCAGGGGACACAGTGCCACCATCTAGGGTGACCTTGTGCCACCAGGGATGGGTTGACCCAGGGGACACAGTGCCACCATCTAGGGTGACCTTGTGCCACCAGGGATGGGTTGACCCAGGGGACACAGTGCCACCATCTAGGGTGACCTTGTGGGTTGCCTTGTGCCACCAGGCATGGCCTAATCCATGGGACCTGGTGCCACCAGGGATGGGTTGACCCAGGGGACACAGTGCCACCATCTAGGGTGACCTGGTGCCACCACCATGGCTTGACCCAGGGGACACAGTGCCACCATCTAGGTTGACCTGGTGCCACCACCATGGCTTGACCCAGGGCCCACAGAGCCACCAGGGATGGCCCTGGGTGTCCCTAGACAGAGATGGAGCCTTGTCGGAAGTCGGAGGTGCCCAGGAGCGCGTTGACCAGGACGGGGTGGCCGCGTTGGCACA
>NW_008664799.1:8588-21261 GCF_000695815.1 Acanthisitta chloris | reverse complement strand
CACAATATATATATATATATCTTTCTCACTTTTTATTCACACATGCACATTCCTCCTTTCTTCTTTCCTTTTTCACTCCCCAAAAAACCCCACTGAAGAGCAGTAGTCAGCAGAAAGGAGGAGCTGGATCTGTACTGGATATACAGTGCTGTCAGTATTTGAAATCTGGATGTCTCTTGAAGGAGATGCCATGGCTGTGTTTTTTCTCCCTGCAGTTAGAGGGTCGTGCCAGTGGGGACCTGGGGACAGTTCAGCCTTGCTGTACACACGGGAGGTGACAGTGGAGTACTTACACTTCCCATCAGGGAATTAATTGGTGGAGGGGCTGAGCTTAGTTTTGCTGCTTCTCCAGTGTACCAAGTTTCCTTCAGCTAGCCCTTTTCTCCTTCTCTGTGGGGCCTGCTGAAGGAACCTGTAGCACAAGGCTGCAGCCTTCTCCTCTCTCTTTCCATGGGGCCCCGCAGCCAGCCTCACTCCCTGGCTGCAGGCTTCTCCCACCAGTGAGATGCAAGGGGATATAGAGGCTGAAGGCATGGCTGATGGTCCTGACTGTCTGTCATCAACTGAAAATTAATGTAAAATACATTGTACATGACCCAAATTACCCTTTATATTGCGTTGACTCTTACAGAACTGTACACAGAATTTTTTTTCAAGTGAGTGTACAGTAATGTGCTTTGAAAAATTCCATTTGTTGTTGCTATAATACTGTTTGAGTATCTAGTGAAATGTCTGCAAGTGCCTAATGAAAGCCTACTTTGGAGCTACTCTGCATAGTCAATCAGTAAATTTGATTGCTCACTCAATCTGAATGAGTTCCTCAACCCATAATGACAATTTCCACATGGCCCTGCCAAGTAGCAGTGTCTCTACATCCCTCCTGATATCCTGACATATGGCTTTTATTGTTTAAAATGAAAGTTACAGCAGGTTCCAGTGAATAAAGTCCTGGAGGATGCTGGATGTTAAACACTCCTGCTTACTCAGATATCCCATTATCTAGCTTCCTGCAGATTGCTGTGCTGTGGCACTGGGTAGCTGTGTTAAAAATGATGCAGTTTGCACTTAGGTGCAAGAGGAGTAAAACTGGTAGAGTTTAGGCATGTGGGGTGCTTGGGTGTTGTCCTCTGCTCAATTCATGGTACAAACAAGGTCACACAAAGCAGTTCAGTGCTTCTTGCAGTAATACAACCTCCTGTGGAAGACTTTATTGAGATTTGTGGTTGCCGAAGTCTTCCATAGAGGCTGGTGTGGGGCACAGACACAGCAGCCCTTGCTTTGCCAGGGCTGTAGGTAATGCTTAAGTACAATTGTGTGAGGATGGACATGGGGATCATGGTTTGCAACTGTTCGTTGTGTAACAGAACCATTGGGAACAGTATCTTTTACTCTGCTGGTTCAGGGCACTTTTCATTTCAGTTTATTTACCTTTGTCTTTAATTTTCTTGGTGTCTTTCTTCCCTTTTCCTGGGTATAATGTTTTTGCGTACAGATGTCTCCTCGCTCTGCCCGGCGACGTTGGTCCATACAAGCAATTAACGACTTCCCGGTACTGTGTGCTGTGCTAATACTGTCCTTGATATAACCCTGTCTTCTGCCCAAGGGCCCAAGAATAAAATGCCACCTGCCTGCCTTTGAGTAACCTGCACAGAGGTGGGGGACTCACACTCCACACAGGGCCTAGGGCTTCAGTAAGAGCAGGTGCACGTGTAAGTGGACAGGAGCAGACACTCGTTTGCAGGGTGCAATTACTGACCTACAAGATGCCTGTTTCACCTGGCCTTGTGGTCAGGAAAGAATTCCAAGGGGTAGTTTGAAGCATAAGTAAAGATCAGCCTGTAAGAAACAGGGAGTGCACTGTAGAGGAGCTGAATGATTATTATACATGATCAACCAATAGATGACTGACATTAGAGCACCTCATTTGTGAAAAGGTGAAGCCTTGCTGGAGAGGGAGGAAAGAGCAGTTAAGAGCTTCGAAGAAACAAACTGGTTGAGTTCCTGACAACGATCTGTCATCTCAGTCAAATGAGCTGCCAATTCTCAGTGCAATCTACCATACAGTCTTATTTCCTGGGCCAATAAATAGAATTTCTTCTTAATTCATGATCTTCTCCCAGCCCTTGGAATCACACCAACCTGCATTCAGTTGGAGTGGTTGCACTTCAGCCACCTCGACAGGTACTCCCTCTTCCTGGCACCTGCCCTTCCGAGGCTGCTTTGACAGTTGTTTCCCATTAGTCGGGTCCACGTGTCCCTCAATCTCCAACATCATTCATGTGAACATCTTGATGATATCAGTGTTGCTCAAGCTGTACTGTACATTAGGGCAATTACTATCTCATCACTCATCTGCCAAGCATAGAAAAAGCTCAGAAAACTCTATTTCAGTTTAAAAATGATCTCTTTAGGTCCGTTTGTCTTAATGTCTGTGTGAACAACTGCTTTTTCACAGCTGCTGTCCTTCATGCTATCTCTTCGTAAGACAGCAGGGAATAAAACAGAATCCTGAAACACTTAATTTAACTTGGTATAATAGGATCAAACTTTCCTAATTAAAACAGCTTAAGGACTATACTAGCAAATAATAGGTGAAAGAAACCAGAAGTAATTTACATGACTTCATCAAGGCTTTTTTGCAAAGAGCTAATAAAGGAATGTGAGCAGTGGAGGCAAGAAATGAAGTTCTGTCTTGGGTCAGAAATAGACTGAAAGAAAGAAAATCAAGCAGAGAACTTGCCTGCTTGTGATGTGGTAAACTGTGGTGCAGAAAGGGCCTCAGTTTAATTCCCTTACCACTGGCCTGGAAGGAAGAGCAAGGAGCAATGTGATAAAGTTATAATTTAGTTTAACATATACTGAAACATGATACAGGGGTTAGTTCAAGCCTTGAAGGATTGATTTTATTTGTGGATAACCTTTGGAAGAGGCTAATCTAACTCTAAAGTAGGCAGTAATGCCCAAGGCAAAGACACAGGCATGCACAAGAGGCGTGGGTTATTTGTGCAGAACTGGTGCCTTCCTTCTGGAAGAAGAACTCAGTGTTGCACAAGGTGCTTAGGGAATCAGGAGCTTAGCAAATTTACAAGAAGCACTAATTCCTCCTCCTTTCTGGGTAATGGCTATCCTCCTCTGAAATGCCTGTGCTTCAGGGCAGGTGCCAGCTATTGATTGATGGCAGTTAATGGGGCACTTGTTCAAACAGGCCTTGGATTTTTTAGCTCCTTTGAGGAAGGTGCCTGATGCTGTGGGAGATGCTGGAAATAGTAAATGTTGATCATTTTGAAGAGAAAATCCAGGCAGCACTGCATGACCCACATGGAGGAGTTAATCTGTAGGCAGTTGTTCAGAATAAAGGAGCATAGCTTTCTACAGGATGGCAGCAATTTTATTTTTAAAAAAATATTATTAGAAGCAGCTTGAACCTGACTTTGAGCAGGTTTAACTATTTTGGAAATGTCTTATTGCAGCTTAGTCTTTGGCATGAAGTCTGTTCTCTTTTGTCTACAACCTTTCCCTTTGCCCTACTAACACCAGTTTATACCATGAACCCTGAAATTTTGCATATGCTTATATGAAACAGCCACTTTACCTTTTGGGATCCTACTGACAACACTGCCTGCCTCAGCAGGATCCAAAGACACACACACCCAAGTGTGCAGCATCCTTTCCCAGCAGGCACGAAGCATTTTGCAACTCCTTCTGCTGAGTATGCAGTGATGATGGTGGTTGCTACAAAGCAGTTGGTGGCTTATTCTTGGGCTGTCTGTTTCTACATGTAACCCATTTACTGCCATCGTTATCACCTCAGATTGCAGCAAATTACAGCCCTGGGTATGGTAGTGCAGGTGCAGGCTGGCTTTTTTAGTCATTATTCAGTGCTGTTCCCTGCTGTCACCTCCAACCCCATGATTGTCATAAATGCTCAGGTTTCTTTCCTTCTCATGCTCTGAGAAACTGATGAGTCTTAATTTACTTATCACTGCAGCTATTTTCTTTCTTAATTTCCTCTCCTTAAACTGAGGAGCAGCTGGGTAGATGCAGTTCTCCTTGGCATGGATTCTAGGCTGTAGAAAGAGCTAGAAACGTTGGGGGTAGTGCAGAAGACCTGTGCCTTTGACCTCCAGCTGTCAGTAGTTAGCTTGGTGCATGCGTGTTGATTTCTGCTTCAGCTCTAACCATTATGTTCCCTGCTCCCCATCCTGACCTGTGCTCCAGCACCTAGGAAGAGACATGTTTTCTGTTCTACCCTAATGCCTGTGAGCCTTGGTGAGACCTGTCAATTACACCATAGCGGGAGCTTCTCCTGGCAGCAGTGGCAGAATGGAAGGGAGGGAGGAACCTTGTGGTGGACCTTGGCCAGGCAGACCCAGCCTAGAGCTTTCCTCATCTCTGATAATCCCTATTAAAAGTGCTCAAATACTGCCTGGTGGAGAGCTACTCCTGTAATTAACACCAGCAATTATTGGATTCAAAGAAAGCTTCTGCTGTCAGTGGTGATCAGCTTTACCCCATCCATGATTGTTTACACACTTCTGACTGTGGGCTTTTCCCTAACACTTTATTGCTGTAGCTGAGGCAAACCTGAATTGCAAGAAACCAGACATTTTTAATGGGGACTCTGTATGTGGCTTTATGATTTTCTTCTGTCAGAGCTTTAGGGGCAGGAAGTGGTAGGCATGGAAGTGTAGTATTGACAGGGCATGTGGCCATCCACAAACTCCACTCCAGGAGCTGCACCAGTAAAGAATTAGACCTTCCTTTTCTGACAGTAAATATGCAGTGCTAAAAGGAAGAAAGCAAGACAATGTTGTTGTGAGTCCAAGTTTTCAGGGGTTTTTAATACATTTAGTGTCTTCATTTGTCTGGTGATATGCTAACAGCAAGCAGTGGAAACTGTTCATGAGACTTCTTTTCCATTCTCATCCTCATTTGTTGTCATTCTCCAAAAAACCAAAATGACTGAACTGCCTGTGGAAAGTGATATGTGTTGTCCATGTTTTTAGTCTTTGAAATGCCTGTTGGGAGGCTTCTTCAGTCTGCTCTTGCAGAGGGCAGGAGCAGGTTGAATTTGTTCCTGAAGATGGGGCAGAGAACCTGCCTCAGGCAGAGGGAGCTCTCCATCAGGTTCTGGGGGCAGCTGGCTTACAGATGGTCAGGAGGTGGCAAGTTGCTCTCCAACTTACCTGCCAAGCTCTAGAAGCATTTGTTGATAGCCCTGCAGAATATGGTTCTGTGTCTGCAAGCCTGGCTCAAGCACCTGCTCAGACACAGCACAAATAACAGCTTTTGTTGTGAGAAGCCTGGTACTGCTTCCAGGACAGTCCCTGATGGCATGTCATTGTGCTGGGGCTCCCAAGCTTCGCTCATGTACTGGTTTTGGCAGCATCAGCAGCTCCTCGCTGCTGCACCTAGGAGACAGAACTTGCCTGCTCTGAGAAGGAATGAGGTACAGGTGCCACTGTTATTTGAGACCCTTGTTGTAATACAGCCCACATCCTTCAGCACAGGAAGGGCAGCTAAACTTTTAGGTGTTATCAGAACAGGATTAGCCTGCCTGATGGCAAGTGAGGCTGGGCTGATGCAAACAGTGCCTTGGTTAGGAACTGATGGACTGAAGAGAGTTGGGTCTCCCATCTGACCACGTTGCAGTGCATAGTGCTTCTCAGCTTCAGGGTACTGTAGCAGATAAGTACTGCAGGCAGATTCTGCTTGGATGAATTAGGATCTGAGGAGATGTGGCAGAGGACAGATCCCTGTCCTAGTCAGCCAGCTGTTCCAGAGCACGATGCTGACAGCCCTGTTTCTACCAGTATTTGTCACTTCTGAATGTTGGGCACCGTGCATGCCCTGCTTCTCTTTACTCTGGGGAGTTGTGGAAGTTCAGGGGATTGGTGATGCTCTGTCACATAGGCATCCCTGGGAAAACCCACCTTCACCTCCTTCAAGGCTAAAATACCTTCTTCACTTACTGTCAAGGCTAAGCTGGAGCCTCTGACCCTCAGCTGCCTGGTGTCCAGAGCAGCTCTAGGAGCTCATCCATTTTGTTTCTTGTGGCATGTCTTGGTAGTATGCTTAGCATGGCAAGACCTCCTCAGCACATTGGCCTAAGCTTGGGCCAGGCAGGTAGTGAAGGAGGAATTAATTTCTTAAGGTCATTAGGAGTTTTTTAAGGACATTTTATGTCTGATAAGCCTGCCCAGGTTCTCACAGGACTGCACGATCATGGTCAAAGACCATTGGCACCCAGCCATTCCAGAGGTGGCCTCACACCCACAGTAGAGGTGACCCTGTTTGCAGGTCCCAGTCCTGTGTTTCCTGTAGCCCAGGCTGCTCTCTAGGAGCACCAATATGAGCCTGTGTCAGCTGTGTCTGCTTTGCAGAGCCATCAGCACAGGGCTGCCTCACTGTCCCCTTGAGAGGGGCTGTTCTGCTTCAAATAGGGGTGTAGGAAGCCCCAGCATGAGTGCCTCAGGAGACCTCCCATAGCTCAGCATGACTAGGAGACGCTTCCAGTGTAGGCACATCTGCTCTGTGTGTCGATGAGGGAACACACCATTGGGGAGCAGCATTGCAAAGCATCAGAACCCTGTGTAGCAGCCAGTGCTTCCCTCAGTAGAGCTCCAGTGCCTTCTGCCTGTCGTGCTGCCACACATCCTCTCTGTCCTCTTCACCCCCCTAGAGCGAGGAGCTGGAAGAGGCCAGGATACGAGCCAAATACTCTATGGTGTTTCACACAGCCAAGGTAGCTTTATGCAGCTTGGCATTAAGGTGTCCTCTGTATCTGTTACAGGAAGTATTTGGGAATCTTGGCTTCTTGTTTCTGTTCCCTTCTGTGGGTTCCTCTCCTTTCTTCTCCCCCCTCTTCTGTCCTGAGCCAGCTGTAAGTAGCTGTGAGCATGGTAGCTAAGGATCCTTGCTAGGAAAACTTCGACCCTGCTTTATCATCTGCCAGTTGTTTGTTTGAAGCTGTTGATAAAGCAGGGGGTGGGAGCCCCGTGCTGGCGCTGAGCAGGGCTGTACTCACCCTGAGAGGGCAGACCCAGAGACAGTCTGGAGCTGTCAGCTCGCCCTGAAGCGAAGGGCGAGCAGAAGGTGCCTCCTGCATGTCTCTGTGCTGATGTTGGCCGAAGTCAGCAGTGGTCTATGTGCAGAGGATTCTCAGAGAATGAGAATTGAACAATCCTCCTGCCAAACTTGCCCAGGTTTGATTGGCATCCTGATGCTGATTTGTTCTCTTATTGGCTTTCACAGGGGAACTCACAAAATACTTTTTGAGTGAGTTTGACCTTGAGCTCGCTGCCTTGACCTGCTTTTCACTTCCTACAGATGGAGATGCTTGTTCTCCTGGGCATGTCATGGATGTTTTTTAGGGTAACACAGAGCCTTCTGAAAGGCAGGTTTGGGTGCTGCTTGCATTATTCCTGACCCTAGTGCTTTGTTCCCTGTCCCACGCAGCCCATTGTCCTCCTCCCCAGTAACACATTGCCGTTCGTTCTGCAGAAATCAAGGAGGTGGAAAAACAAACGAGAGGGGACAGATGCTAACAACCGACCCATCAAAGCTGCTGGGAAAGTTATTATCCAAGATATTTCCTGCTTGCTGCCTGTCCACAAGCTGCTGGGAGAGCTCTACATGTGAGTATGTATGGGCTGTCATCCCTGCCCAAATGAAAGCAACTGTCTTTGGTGTTGCTGTGCTTTAATCCTGACATCAGTCAGCACTGATCTTTGAATGTTTCTCTGCCTTATTCCTCTGTTCTTCACTTGCTGCTTTTTTTATGGTATACCTCTGCCTGTGAGAGGGGACTTGTCTCCTCAAAATCTGAAAAGTGTGAAGTAAGAAATTTGTGATGGGGTGTTGTAAACAGAAGTGGCATCATTTGCATTGTCACTGCAAATCTTACAGGCTCAGGTTTTTACCAGCTAAAAAGAGAAATTATCAGTACAAAGTCTTTCTCAAATCCCATGTTAAACTCCATATTTAAATGCACATTTTCATTTTATAAAACTTTAATAGCTCATAAGGCTTTTTAATTTCAGAAGAATTTGGAATGCCTCAGTCACTTGGAGACTTGGTTGTACGTGCCAGGTCTGTACTACAGGCTCTTCTGCTTTGATGGAAAGGACAGAGTTTTCTGGGCTTTTTTGTGATTTTGTTATTGTTGTGGTTTTTTTAAAACAAATGACTTCCTTTTTCCAAACTTTCTAAATCACATAGTTGCAAAATCTTTGTTCCTGAATTTTTCTTTCTTAGCTTTGGTCATACTGTGTGGTCCTTTATGGAATTTCCAGTCTGTGGACATTCAGGGAAGAAGCAGATTTCCTTTCTTAAAGAAAGGGGGGCAGAAGAGAGGAAACACACTCCTTCCTTCTCTCTTTTTCTATATTATTAGAAAGAATGTCCTTTAAAAAAACCTGTTGGACCTTTTCTTCTTGGGATATCTCATGTAAGCAGCTGTCTCATGTGCTGTAAAATCTTAAGCAATTGAAGTATTAAGAGACTTGCGAAGATTTCTGATGATAAGCAAAAAATCCCACATGGATTTCCTCAGCACACCTTGCCAGCCTCTCAGAGGCTTCCCAGTGGGTGCATTATCCTACTGGGGCCCAGGCAGAAGGCCATCCTGTTCTCTGCAGCGTGCTGCCATCTCCCTCTGGGTCAGTCAGAGCAGATTGATGACTCAGTGGGAACAGGACCGTGTACCCGATGGCACCAGATTTTAGGGGCAAGAATGATTCTGGGCTTGGTGATATCCTGGCTGGTATCTTCTAGAAATGGTTCTGCTTAGGATTGATCACAACTAGTTTGGAGCTGGACTTGATGTGTGGTGTATTAGCAAAATTGGATAGTGGGAGAAGGGTGGCAGTGATCCCTGAATAACAGAGAAGGAAGGGATGGGATCCTGGTGCTGCAGGCAGGCTCATATTGATCAGGAGGTTCTGGGCTGCTCACTGCTGCCAGTACCACATTACCATCATCCCTCCCCACCCTGGTAGGCAATGTGCCAACCAGAGCTGAGCTGTCTCCTTTCTTTTTAGATTGAATGTGAATAACATCCAGGAGACTTGCCAGAAGAATGCTGCCTCAGCCCTGGCTGTGGGACGGAGAGATCTCGTACAGGTATGACATGGAATCAGACTTCTTCCTCAGCATGCTGTGCTGCCCTCAAATGGCTTGTGCTGTTGTTGTGATACCCAGACAGCCGCCTGGGTTTGGCAGCTGTTCCAGGGAGTCTCTGGTTGGTGAACCTGTGGAACAGCCACCGAGGTGGTACCCAGCTCACTGACTCCTGGCATAGAGAGATTCCTTCCCAGGGCTGCAATCAGACTGTTTCTGCCCTTTGCTGAACTGAGTGAAGCACATTTTTCAGGGAATTCCTGTAGGCAAAGCAAGGAACGCAGCCTGCTTTTGAGTCATCCAGTGGAGTAACTGTGCACAGAGCTGCCTAGCTGCTGTCAGCATTTTGATCCCTAATTTTTTTTGTACTTATGTAATCGTTCCCATTGTTTGGCATTCATCTGCGCTGGCACTGGGTGCTAACTCCAGCTAGCTTCTCCCAAGAGAGCCTGAGCCCAGGGACTCTAAAATGGGGTTGGCTACTTGCCCTCAGCTAAAAGTAGGAAAAAAAATGGCTATTGTGGCCCATCCTTTTCCCTGTGATTAAGCCCACCACAACAGGCAGAACATTTGACAGGACACAGGAGCACCTGAAAGAGATGGGAGCTGGCAGTGCCAGAGAAGCTGTGCACATCTGCTGAGCTTTTGAGTCTTCCTAGAGCTGAGCAGGCAACATGCAGAGGCTTACCTGATCTGAGCAGAAGTAAATTCAGGGTGTTGTCTTGCTTCTTGGTGGATTCTGCCAGACCAGGAGAGAGAAAGTAGGTCTAGTTGCCCTTTGTTCTTCATCTTGCAATCTGGTTTGCCCACATTGGACCAGAGCTTGGGTGGAGTAACTTCAGCAAGATATCTCTGAGATATCTCTGTTTCTTGCTTGTTTATCCCTGTCCCATGTATCTCCAGCCTGGACTGCAGCTCACCTGGTTCCTAGCAGACTTGGAGGCTTGAGTACATGTGTGATGTGCTCTGTAGCAGTGCAGGAAGCGGTGCCTTTCCGGTTTCCTTTCTATGCTTTCTCATACTCAGCCCTGTCCATGTTTTGGTTTCTGTCCTGTTTCTTTCTCTCTGGTTTCACAGTGAGCAGCTGTGGGACTGCTGTTTCTAGCTGTTCTTTGCACTTTGAGCATGTGGTTTTTCTTTACTTTCCCATGTTGTCAGTACTCTGATTGCTGCTCTTTCCAGCACCATGCTCCTTTTCCTTTCCTGCTGTCTTTTATGCTGAACTGGGAGCTTTCCTTTTCCCTAGAATATTCTAATTGTCCCATTTTAAAAGGCTCAGCAGAAAAAACAGTCCTACGTGAGTGATATAGAGACAGCAAAGATGGAACCATTTTCAGAGTAGAGGATGATAACTGTAGGAGAAATTTCATGTGAAATAGTTAAACTTCTGAAGTGGCGAACGGTGCTCCTGTCTGTGCTGGGCTGTGCTAGGAGAACAGTGTTCATTAACACAACTAATCAAAAAGATACTTTTCATGCAAATAATGATTTACCGGTAAACTTTCTGTCACCAGACATCTCCGAACACAAGGTCTGTATCAAATCTAAAGCCTTTTGAGGCTTCTGAATATAAAATGCACTAATAGGTCTGTTAAGCTACCCTGACAGGTCTGTTAGACTATAAACTGTTCTGCTGTAACATTTCACCCAAACTCAGAGCAAGTGGGACAAGGAAAGCTTTGGTTTTGTGTTATTCTCTGTATTACTTGTGCCACAGAGACTGATACTGTTGCCTACTGTCGAGGAAAAAAAAGCTCCATTATTATCTGTCTGTGTGTTAATTTGTGCACACCTATGCCCTGGGACTGTGGTTATTCCTAATAGTAGCTTTGCTGCTTTTCCTTCCTGTCTGCCAGGTTTGGTCACTGGCCATGGTAGCCACTGATCTCTGTCTTGGACCGAAGTCTGACCCAGATTTGGAGATACCTTGGGCGCAGCATCCATTTGGACGTCAATTACTGGAGTCCTTGTAGGTGTCTGAATGCTGGGGAGTGGTTGGGGAATGGTTGCTGAAGCAGAGCCCTATATAACTATGTGGGTGTAAGGCATCATTTCAGATCTGGAGTAGTGCCACGGTGTGGATTTTTTTTCCCCCTCAAGCCTGTGATGCATCACGAGGGGAAGCTCCAAGCGTGTTTATGGCATACAGGAGGCAGCGCTTGGTCTGCCTATCACCCAGGTCTTCCTTGGTTAGCATTGAGCAATAGGCCAGGCGTAGGCAGAGCTCTGCTTGCCAGCATGCCCACAACACCTGACTTGGAGATTTGGGTTTCCTGCTTCCCACTAAACAAGCCTGTAGGTGCAGCAAGCAGCTTTTTTCACCTTCAGATTCCCTGTTGCCATCTAGCATTACTGGCAGGTCGTTCAGTGGTCTCAAAGCCAAGTGTTTGCTACAAATGTCTTCCAGCTAGTGAATCTGCTCAGGAGGGCACGTAATTAGAAATTGATATCATCTGTCGATACACCCTGCGTAGAGACAAGATTTGTATGGTGTAGTTTCCATACTGTGGCTTGGCTGAGCTCTCTCCTGCTGCATGGCAGTGATGGGAGGGGAGCACATGTTCTTCATTGCTCTTTCTTCCACCAGTTAGGCCGTGAGTGTTTTCAGGAGAACTTGGCTTCTCAAAGGTGTGACAGAAAAGCCAGCCCAGTCCCTCAGAGCACACGTCTCCCATGGGCAGTTATGTTACCCAAACTGGTGTATGCAACAGGCTTGAAATTAGCTGCCCTGAAGTCTCATTTTTGCCACTGAATTCTGCCCAGTCTCATACTGTCCTTGTCGTTTCCCAGGCTGGCTCATTACTCACAGCTCCACGACGTGCAGACCCTGGCCATGCTCTGCAGTGTGTTTGAAGCCCAGTCCAGGCTACAGGGGTGCCCCAACTCTTATGGCCCGTTTCCTCAACGTGCCTCCAACCTGGCCTCCCACAGTCGATACGTATGATCACCATTTCTTTACCGTTTGCTTTGGAGATCTTTGAACATCTCTCACATAAATGACATGATTTATTTTCCTTTCCCCCTCAACAGCCCAGCTTTACTTCCTCTGGCTCTTGTTCCAGCATGTCAGATCCTGGGATTGGCACTGGAGGCTGGAGCATAGGTAAGAGACCTGGGTAGTAAACAGAGGAATCTCCCTCCCTTCTGACCAAGGTTTTAGATGGCTCCTGTGGTGGGTAAAGAAGGGACTTAGTACTGGCTGTGATTGAAGATGTGCTCTGCCAGAGCAGCTCTGTGGGATTTGGCCAACATGGTGTGACTCCACAGCTAGAAGTGAGCAGGGATTGTGATATATATGTCAAGACTGCTGCAGCCCTGCACCTCCTGACTTGGATACTCTCTGAGTGGGCTTTGGAGAAGCTGTTACAAGCACCTTGAACATAGTGAGCTAGGCCCCTGGACTGCAGGCTAACCCAGAGCCTAGAGCTCCCACTGCTGCCTTTTCCAGTTGGGAGACAAGTAAAGAGATAAGTTTGTACAGTTTTGCTTCCAACCTGGCCATAGCACTGCCTGGTTCTGTAAGCTTTCCACAGCCCTAGTGCTTTGCACAGTT
>NW_008664799.1:1293-8557 GCF_000695815.1 Acanthisitta chloris | reverse complement strand
ATTTCCTTCTCCTTCACATGTCTGGACATGGTTCCCAGGATTAGTTGCTCCATCAGCTTTCTAGGGATCAAGGTCAAGCTGACCAGCCTCCAGTTCCCTGGGTTGTCCTTCTTGTCCTTTCTGAAGACAGGAGTGACATTTGCTTTCCTCCAGTCCTGAGGGACCTCTCCCAACCGCCACGGTCACTCAGCGAGTATTGTGAGTGGCCTCACAATGTCATCAAGCACAGGGTTCAGGGGGAAAAGCAATGCTGTGCTTTCTCCTGTCACTGGAAAACCAGCAGCAGTTGGGAAGACTGACTTCTTGGTGCCATGAATATCCACAGAGGTTTTCCACTGAGCTGCGAAGGTGACAAAGACCAGTCACTGCTAAGGGCTCCAGTGTCAGAATTGAAGCTATTGGCTGATTCCTGACGATATACATAGCCTGAGGCAGCACCAGCCCTGTTAGCACCAAAGTTGTAACTTTTCAGTGTGATATCAAGGCATCTGTGACGTGGGGAGGACAGGGGGTTAGTGGAGCGGATGTTGTTTTGTAGCAGTTATTAGAGTCTTCTCCCTCCCCCGGGGCAATACCTGGCGTACAGAGGTCCCTTTACGTAACAGCAGTCATGGTGATGAGAGTCCTCTCTGTCTAGGAAAGAGGTAACATCCCCAAGCATGGGATTGATTGCCTCGTTACTTTTTGTCTAAAGCAGGAGGCAAAAGGGATTCCTCCACTGGTGATGCCCATTCCTGTCCTGTCACTAGCAGTGCAGTAGAAGCACTTGGCAAGCAGAGACTGGCACTTAGCTCTCTGGGGTGGGGCAGTTTGTTGGAATGCAGAGGATGATACAACTGTGTCACAGAGAAATGCGTGGGCTGCAAACTTGTGGTCTTCCATGTCCCTTCTCAGCCCGGTTTTGCCGAGGCTGTGCTGTGAGTGCTGTGCTTTGGGAGGTGTGCTCACAGCCTTTTGGTGCTTGCAGCAAACAAAGACACGGAGCAGGCCTCCACCCCCTGGTGTGAGTCTTCTCCAGATGATTTCCGCTATGGAAGCCTAATGTATCCTGATCATCGGGAGCGGGAGAAAGACCAGCATGAGAAAAACAAAAGGTAGGTTGTCATATGCCTCACAGGATCTCCTCCTGCATTCAGAGATGTGTTATGTTGTGCCCAAGTCAGCTGGAGCTCCATAGCCAGGTCTGTGGTGCTGTGCAGTACCACACCTGTCCCTAGACCTTGTCATTCATGTAGTCATGTGGAGAAGCTTCACCCTGCAGATCAGTGCTGCTGGCACTGCACATGATACATCCCTAAGTGGCCGTGGTGGGGGCCCTGCAGGGCAGCCCACCCACAGAGTCTGCAGCCTGGAGCGTAGAACAAGTGGAGGCCAAGAGTAGTTAGTGTTCAGCAATGTTTCAGCAACACATGGGAAGTCATCTGCTGCATTTCTAGCAACAGACATGTGCAACATGCTGGTTGCACAGACATCACCTGAAAGAGGATTGCAACCAGCATCTCTGAGAGTCAGTGAGGGGGATTATAAGCCTATTTGTTCCTCTAGGCTGCTGGATCCTGCCAACACTCAGCAATTTGATGACTTTAAGAAGTGCTATGGAGAAATCCTTTATCGCTGGGGCCTGCGAGAGAAGCGGGCTGAGGTTCTGAAGTTTGTCTCGTGTCCTCCTGATCCCCACAAAGGAATTGGTGAGTGTCTGCTCTGGTTGCTCAGGCAGAGTCATGGGCTCTGCCTCGGGAGCTCGGGGACGTGCAGCCTGCCTGAGTGCATGGACAAAGTTTATCTGAGAGACCCACCCACAGGAGTCACAAGGGTTTAAAATGATTATATAGGTGTAATTGAACCTTGATATAAATTGTTCCAGAGGATTAATGAGGGCAAACCAAATGTTCAATATGAATAAAATATGAAGGGTTTATTTAAATTGATGATAATAATGATGATGATTAGAGTAAAAAGGCTTTAATCAGAGTTATTTACTACAAGGTATAGAAACTCAAAACTACTAATGCAGTGCACTGGTTATTAAATCAATAATATCTAAGCTAGCTTAATGACAACCATGTAGATACTGATGTTACTCACCCATAGCAGTGACTATGGGCAAATCTCACTCAGCCTTGAGGAGTGACCTTGAGGGGTGTCCCCACCCAAGGGAAGGATCTTCACACACGCCTAAGGGAGGTGTGTCAGAGATTCCCACCATTTAAAAGTGGCACTGGTCTTCTGTATTATGAAGTGACCGACTGTCAGTCACACAATTTTAGGTTAAATGTTGTCCTGCCTGCTGAGCAGAACATGCTTTATTTTTGAGTAAGATGCTATCAGCTCTTTGATTTCTTCTGTAAACATCTGCCTCTCCCTTCCCCACCAGAGCTTTCACATTCTTGGTGATGACAGCCTTGGTGAGGAAGCATTTGTCTTGCCTATCTGCATGGTGGGTCTAATTTGGGATAGTTTGATTAAACTGGTTTAAGCATCCTTCAGCACTAAAACCAGCAGGACCCCCCTGCTCAATCCATCACTGCTAACTTGTAAGTGAGGCAAGCTATCAGTGATGTCCAGGCTGTTTTACTCCCACTTAGGCAGAGCATCCTGCTGCACGGATGACAAGTGTCCACCCATCACTGAAATGTCACTGAAAATGTGGCATTTAACCTCTGACAGAGGTTAGCTCTGCAAATAAATGGGTTTGGCTTCTTCACAGCTCTGGGTGATGAGGCTTGCAGGTGTTGATTCAAGGGCCCTGTAGACTATATCATCTCTCCAGCAAAGCTGAAAACACACATACTGCCACACCAGCAGTGCTTAGCTCTGTGCTGATGGATGTCATTAATCCCCTCTAAAATAAAAGGCCAGACACGCCCTGTCCTGGTCTCTGATTCTGGGCTGAAGTGTCCTTATGTGTAAAATTGCAAGATCTCTAACTGGGTGAACTAGCCAAGAAATAGGCACATAGAATTTTTCTCTCAAGATATTTTCAGCAGTGTAGATTCCAAGCTTAAGGACAGCTGCCAAAATGTCTTATTTCCAGGCCTGTGGGAACAGATGCCCTTAACCTAGGGGGAGAGAAGCAGGTGAGAGATGCCAAAGAAGCAGTGGTTGTCTCACCTTGTCACCTGGGACTCCTTCTGGAGAGTAAGTGGAGTGAAAATTGGTGACTTGAACCACTGCCATGACCCCTCCATGGTTGACAGAAGGGCACTGATACAGCAGGTGCTGGGTGCACTCTGGACTCTCCATGTGATGAGAAATGGAGACTGTTCTCGTTTGCTTAGTGACACTTTTTAGTGATGAGAGGTGGATGAGACCAGTGGGAAACCTTCATCTCCGCAGCACGTGTCAGTGTCTCCCAAGCTAGAAATCCAACACAATTTCCCAGCAGACAGCTGTAGCCATCAAGGGAATTGGTAGGCCAGTCCATGCCCTGGCACTCTGATTGCCTGTTCCTTTGGTCTCATATGGAGACCAAACCAAGACCTCTGAACACCAGCCATTCTGCCTTCCTGAAGGAGCTTTGAGGCAGATCTCACGGGCAGTGGGTTTAGAGGACTCATCTGCTGAACAGGGGCTGTATGCACTGACTCTCCTGCTCTCTGTTTCTTCCCCCCTGGCAGAGTTCGGCGTGTACTGCAGCCACTGCCGCAGCGAGGTGCGCGGCACCCAGTGTGCCATCTGCAAGGGCTTCACCTTCCAGTGTGCCATCTGCCACGTGGCCGTGCGAGGCTCCTCCAATTTCTGCCTGACGTGCGGACACGGAGGCCACACCAGCCATATGATGGAGTGGTTTCGCACGCAGGAGGTGTGCCCCACGGGCTGTGGGTGCCACTGCCTGCTCGAGAGCACCTTCTGAGCACTGGGGCCAGCAGGGTGCCAGGGAACTGGATTGGGTATTTCATTCCTAAGCCATGTTGAGTCAGCTCTGCTCCACAGTGTCTGGAGGAGATCGCCGCAAGGAGCTGAGGCAGGACGTCCTGGCAATGTGCTGTGGTGATGTTTACAAGTGCTTCCAGTATTACTACACTTCCCAGGTTGCTTTCAGACCGATATGACCAAATTCCCTGTGTCCATTGCTGGCAATGGATGCCAGACCAGAAAAATTGCTCTCTCCTGCAGAAGAGTGTGTGAATATTGGCTGGTTTGGGATGAGGAGGTGTTTGAAAGCTCACCTGGAAAGGGTTCACCTGGCAGAGCTGAACTTGCTGCAGTCATGTAGAGTCTTTCCAGGTGCCTCCTTACAGGGGCTCAAAGCAAACAAAACAGTTGTTTTACACAGTTAAGGCAGAAATAATTCTCAAGCAACTGAGCTCTAACGGTGAGCTGTAAACGGCGCTTGGAGAGCAAATAGTCATGGAACTGCGCTCAAAGTTTCTTTTGGAAGCAGCAGGGTCCTTATTTTGATGGCTGTTGACATCGTTTAGGTTTCCCTGTAAAGCAAGAGAAGAAAATGGCATTTACCAGGATTACTTCCTAAATAGCTTCCTGCTTACTGGTACCTGTGACTGGTACCTGTGACTGGTGCGAAAAGCCCAGCCCAGTGCTCAAGGTTCCTGGGATTGCTTCCAGCAGTTTTGGCTTTAAGGTGTCTCCATCTCATGCTCTGACCAAGTGATACAATGCACTTTAACCCGTCCCTGCCTTGCTGGTGACACTTCCTGGTGACTGGGAAAGGCATCTGCATTTTGAGTTTGGGGTCCACACTGTCTTTTCATAGATAGTGGTGTTGTGGAAAGCCTTTGCTTCCTCACTGACAAAACACAAGGACACTTGATCATGCAACTTCTTTTGGCTGTTGTTTGCAAGCTCTACAGGGAAAATTATGGATAATTTAAGATTTGCTGCTGCTGTGCTTGAGTGACAAGGCTCCTGAGCCAGGGAGGCAGCCGTTTCTAGGGAGAAAGGGGGTTTGGAAGGGTGGTGGGGTACATGGAGGGAAGAGGTTTATGCCTTTTCCTCCTGTGCAGATTCAATTGGAGAATGTACCAGATGGATCTGTCTGTATGGGGCTGTGCCTGCTGAGCATTCCAGCCCAGGGGTGCTGCTGTGTGGTGTGTGCACACCTGGAGTGCACAACCTGTGCCTCTCCTGGGCTGACTTCAGCCTAAACTTTGGATTTGGGCCAATGTGTGGTCAGGGATGAGCCTGCTGGAGCTACCCCCACCTGTGCCAGCACTGATCCCTTCCTCCCGCGCTTGCCTGCTGAGCGGGGCCACATGCCATGCCTGCTCCCAACCCCTGTGCTAGCTCAGGCTGTGGGATTGTGCTGTGGAATAAACAGATGTTGTATCTTACACAATTAAAACATTAAAGTTATTTTTTTAAGTGCTCTTCTCATAAGAACTTGGTGTTGCTCTGCTGGTTCTCCCTCCATGGGGAGCCCCCAGCAGCTCTCCCTCCCAGCGTGGTGGTGTGTGTTGCACCCATGGTCTTCTCCCGGAGCCCCAGAGCAGGGGGCTCAGATTCACCAGTGCCCTGCAGTAGCTGGGAGACTCACCAGCTGCTGGTCCCCCGGCCCTGGCTGGGAAGATGTACTGGCACATCACAACAGACTGGGAGCTGCCCCTGGTTGTGAGGCTCCTCTTGGCAAAGCAAAGCCGGGCAGTGTCTGAGCTGCCAGCAAACCAAACCCCACATCCTGCAGTTCGGGGAGGCCCCGGGCAGCGTTTGCCCCGCGGTGGGTGAGCTGAGGTCCTGCCTCGGGCCAGAGTGCTCTCTGCAGGGAGAGAGCTCCCATCCTCCACCGTCCTCTGCCTTCCTACGTGACAGCTCGGAAGTATTTTCATTTCCATGCTTGAGTGCTCCTGAAGTTTGGAAGAGAAAGGAGACTTGTTATTTAAAGGTGATGGACCGGCAAATCATGTTAGTTGTGTGTGCTATTACAGCTCATTACAGTCTATCTCCATAGCATGTGGGTACCCCCGAGGCGGAGCGTGGCCGGCACTTCAGAGGGAGGAGGAAAAGCCCTTGCTGTGGCTGTTTGTGCAGCCCTGCACAGGTAGGTGGAATTTCTTCCCGGATGCTGCAGGCATTTCTCTCACACCCTGGAGCATGTCTGCTGGTTGCTTTGTGAGCAGTCTCACTTGATGCAGGAGTGGCTATTTCAAGGAAACAGGAATGGTTTATTCCCACCTGCCTGGAGCCTGGCATGGAGAGAAATGTTGTTGTCTTTGCTGCATTCACCAGCAGTAAGTGGTTAGAAATGGGGTGTGCTGGTGCCCCACACCAGCCCCTTCTGCACTGCTCCCAGACTGCTTGTCCCCTCACCCAAAGTTTTTGAAAGTGCAAAAAGTTCTCCAGTCTGGCCAAATCTCAGGCTGAATTTCAGGCTTTAGAGAAGGGAGAGGAGGCAGGCACTGCTCAGGCAGCAAGTCTTGGCACTGAGCATGCCAGCATGTGCCAAACCAGCTCTGGGGATGCTGCTGTGGTCAGACCAGGTGAATCTAACAGAGCCTCCAGCTCTGTTGTGATGGACAGTGCTGAGGATTGTGGTCAGTGGTGCTGCAGGGTCAGGAGTGACCCACCCATGGTTTCTGCTGGTGCAGGAGTGAGGGGCCATGGGATTAAACTGCCCACCTGGCACGAGGCAGGAGCAAGCTCTTCACATGCCACATGGGAAAGGTGTCAAGCCACTTCCCTCAGGGTTAACACCGGTGCCATGGATTTGCCAGGGCTCCAGGAGTGACTGGGCACCGCCAGGGAGAGGAGCTCCATGCAAGGCCACCCCCATCTGCACAGCCCTGCCTTTGTGTCGCCAGCCAGCAGCACTGCAGCGATGCCCACGCACCACACACCTGCTCTGGTACCTTTCCAGGGCCAGTGCAGAGGAGGAGGCCAGACACAGGGGACCTTGGGTCTGACCCCAAGCAGCTGTTTGCCAAGACTTGCTTTAGCTGCCTGCCAAGTGCATCCCAAGAGTTGTTACCAGTGTATCCATTCTGGCTTTCCCAAGGACTGAGCTGAAGAGAGAGAAAGATCCCATGACAGCCCACACTGCCCTCAAGGGCACTGTCAGCTTTTTTTAACCCTTTTTGTTCACCTGCTAGGGGTGTAACAAGCATGATGTGCCTCCCCTGTCCCCACTGAGGCTTTCCACGTGCAGAGAAGGAAGTTTTAAGAGTTTGGCAGAGAAATAAAGAGTGATAATATCAGAGGGAAAACCTTTCACCATGGATGCAGCACCCTGCAGTATCTGTAGTATCCTCCTCCTCCTCCTTGGCAGCCACAGCCCCATTATCCCAGCATCAGTCCCTCCAGCACTGCAGGG
>NW_008664799.1:0-1262 GCF_000695815.1 Acanthisitta chloris | reverse complement strand
GCTGTCTCCCTTGTGCCAGCCCCAGCGTCTGTCCGTCTGTCTGGTAGGTAAACCAGTTCAGGATCTGATGAGCCAAAGCCATTTGGCTGCTCTTGTTTCAGCCATGTTGATCAACAGCTGACTCCACTCCCCAATGCTGCTCATCCTGGAGGCTGGGACAGTGTGGGGACAGGGACAGCAGCAGGGCGAGGCCATTGGCACAACCCTCTGCTGCGAATTGGTGCTGTGATGATGGGGTCTGCAGTGCAGCTCAGTCCCAGTACCATCCCTCTCCCAGTGCTACCACTGCTCAGAGCATCCCTGCTCTGCAGGTGACAGGGTCCCCCTGCTCCCCCATCCTCACTGCAGAGCTGGGGGTCGGCTCACCCTCCTTGGGGACACCCAGAACCCCACCATGGAGCCCAGGAGTTGTTGGCACCCTGTAGCATAGGTGGACCAGCTCACAACAGGCTGACTGATGTCCCCAAGCCCTGCTATGGCATAACTGGGGACTACAACCCACCATATACTAGGGAGAGGATGGCATCATAAACCCCAGGTGCATCTGGCAGCTTTGCATCCTGTGGGCTGGCAAGGGCTGGACCCATCTCTGCCACGAGCTGCAATTACATGTGAGCCCCCAGTGTGGCCCTTGGCAGCATGTGGACACCCTGAAACCCAAGGTATTGCTGGGTTGCAAAGGCAAAACAGGACAGCATGGTGGGGTCACGGCCAAGGGTCCCCTCCATCTCCCAGCACCCCATGAAGGGATGGGGGCATTGCACCTGCCCCAAGCATGCTTGGGGTCTGGGGGATCACCTGCTTTGGGATGTGGGTGCAGCAGCCTCTGGCTGAGAGCTCTGACTTGTTTGGATCTGCCTGTGCCCCCGACCTTGCCCTCACACTCTCCTCAAAATCCTTCATTTTCACCCAGGAGCCAGCCTGATGCCCTGGAGGGCTGTGCCAGACTGAGCTCACCCACTGGCACTGGGGCACCTTGGCTATGGAGGGTATTGGGGAATGTCCTTGGGAGAGGGGAGTGTCCCTCCTTTGGGGAGGGTCTCCTAGCAGCCTCTTGGGACTTATCCTCCCTCTGGCTCTCCCATCCTGCCCCCAAAGCCTGAAAACCCCTCCAAGGGAGCCCCAATGCACACTGGGTGCCCCATAGCAACTCCAGGCAGGAGCACACCCACCCCAATCCCTTCTGCTCCCATTGGGGTGCAAAATCAACCTGCCCCTCAAAATAAGGCTTTTCTACCGAGCAGGTGCGAGGGCCGGGAGCC
>NW_008664798.1:0-773 GCF_000695815.1 Acanthisitta chloris | reverse complement strand
ACCAGGGACAGGGATGAAGACACCAGGGACAGGGATGAGGAAACCAGGAATGGGGACAGCAGGAGCAGGATGGGGACACCAGGGACAGGATGGAGACACCAGGATCCCTGTTCCCACTGGCAGATACTCGAACTGGCCATCAGGGTCCTGGTGCTCTTGCGGGGCCACCAGCAGCTCCATGACGGATTCATCACTCCCGGGGCCCTCGTCACCTTCCTGCTGTACCAGGACACAGTTGGGCACCATGTCCAGGTGATTCCACAGGATCCATGTGTCTGTCAGTCCATCCCTGTGTCTGTCCATCCATCCCAGTGCCATCCCCTCCCCTCCCTCCAGGTTCTGCTCTTTGGCTACAATGAAGTCCTGACCAATGCAGCCTCCGGGAAGAAAATCTGGGAATACCTGGATCAGAAACCCACAGGGAATGTTGGGGGGACACGGGCACCCCCCACGCTCCAGGGCCACGTCGTGTTCCGGCACGTCTCCTTCACATATCCTGGGAATCCGGAGCGCCCCGTCCTGCAGGTGTGTCTGGGGGGTGAGGATTCCCAGGGGTGGGAATTCTGGTGTCACCTCATCCCCTGCCATGGATGTGTCGTTTGAAGTGGATCAGGGTGGGGTTGGGCATTCCTGGGTGGGAATTCTGGTGTCATCCCATCCCATTGGATGTGTCCTTTAAGGCAGATCCCAGCGAGGTGGGGATTCCCAGGTGTGGGAATTGCGGCATCACCGCATGTCCATCCTGCAGGACATGTCCTTTGAGGTGGATCCAG
>NW_008664797.1:0-211 GCF_000695815.1 Acanthisitta chloris | reverse complement strand
GCACCTCTCCTAGTCCTGCCCACGGGGGGGCCAAGGAGTGAGTGGAGCAATTGTCTCCGTTACCTGGACATTACCTGGTGACAACTACCTGGTAGCAGGTAACGAGTATTACCTGATGGCAATATCCCACCACACGGGGCTGCTTCCTCCTGCCGCTGCCCCCCCTCGTGCCAAGCCCCAGCCGTGGGGCCTCAAAATAAAAAACCACCAG
>NW_008664796.1:0-882 GCF_000695815.1 Acanthisitta chloris | reverse complement strand
GGGTTCAAGCTGCTTCAGAAGTGGTTGTCACTGAAGCACAGCTCCGACTGCCTCCCCGACTGCCAGTGTTGGCCTGGAAGTCCAAAGGGAAAGTCCCTTCTGCACATCATGCCACTCATGCTATGTGGAGTAAGTGGGTTGTGCTGATCAGTGAGCTCAAATACGAAACTCCAGTCACCCAGGGATCTTGGAAGTCATAATGAACTGGCCTGAAGGTGAAAATTTCGGATTATCGCCAGAGGAGGAGGAGAAGGTGCAGCGTGCTGAGGAGTCCCCTCCATATAATCAATTTTCATTTGCACAGCTGAAAGCTGTTCAACTGGCTTTAGATATGGCCAGCACTCTACCTCTACACTGAATCATGAATGGTGGGAAATTCTCTGTGAGGGTGGCTAGAATGATGGAAAAGGCCAATTGGCAGTGAAGACGCAAACCCATCTGGGCTGCTGAATTGTGGCAAGACATCGCTGCCCAGGTAGAGAAGCTGGTGGCAAAAGTATGCCATGTAGATGCACACGTACCCAAGAGTCGAGCTACTGAAGAACATCACAACAAGGATCAAGCCACCAAGATTAAAGTGTCTCAGGTGGATACTAGCAACATAAGGGTGAATTATTTCTGGCTTGGTGGGTCTATGATGCTTCAGTTCATCAGAGAAGAGATGGAACATTCAAATGGGCTCCTGATTGAGGGCTGGACTTAACAATGGACATTATCTCCCAGGTTATCCATAACTGCGAAACGTGCTGCAATCAAGCAGGCCAAGCAAATAAAGCCTCTGCCGTATGGTGGACAGTGGCTGAAATATAAATATGGGGAGGCCTCGCAGATTGATTACATCACACTCCCTTGCTTGTAGAAGCCACCACTGGATGGCTGGAC
>NW_008664795.1:0-1138 GCF_000695815.1 Acanthisitta chloris | reverse complement strand
GTGAATTGTCGGCACTTCCGGGTTTTTTCGGCTGTTTTCGTTGCTTTTCGGATTTTATGGGGTTTTTTTAATTATTTTAGGGGATTTTGGTTAATATTTGGAGGTTTTTCTGAGTGTTTGGAGGATTTTGTGAGTTTTTGGAGTTTTTCGTTAATTTTCGGCTCTTTTCGTTTACTTCCGGGATTTTTCGGCTCTTTTCGGAATTTTTCGTTTACTTCCTGGAACTTTCGGAGATTTTCGTTACATTTCGTCAAGTTTCGTCATTTTTCGGCACTTTTCGTTTACTTCCGCGTTTTTTCGGCTCTTTTCGTTACTTTTCGTGAGTTTTCGTCACTTTTCGTCATTTTTCGTCAGTTTTCATCACTTTTTGGGGGTTTTTTATTTCTTTTCGTGATTTTCGTTATTTTTGGGGATTTTCTCGTTAGTTTTCGACTATTTTTGTTACTTTTCTGGTGTTTTTATTATTTTTCAGGTTTTTTTTTCGTTTATTTTCGTGGCTTTTGTTTATTTTTGGGGTTTTTTTTATTTTTGGGGTTTTCATTATTTTTGGGGTTTTTTCGTTACTTTTTGGGGGTTTTTTTGTTAATTTTAGGGATTTTTTTCTTGTCATTTTTTTTCAGGTTTTTTAGTGATTAACAGAAAACCGTTAATTTTCCTCCCTGTGACTGTTGTTTGTAGAAGGACTCGAAGCTTTGAGATTCAGGCATTTAACTGTTTCTTGGTAGGCTGGAAAACAGGCACCAAGGAAAAAAAAAAAAAGGGAAAAAAAAAGGCAAAAAAAAAGTCCTGGAAGGTCCAAAAAAAAGTCCTGGAAGAGGCAAAAAAAAAAAATGGACACAAAAAGTCCTAAAAGGGCCAAAAAAAAAGGTCCTGGAAAGGCCAAAAAAAAGGGCCAAAAAAAAGGTCCTGGAAGGGCCAAACAAAGGCCAACAAAAGATCATAAAAGACCAAAAAAAAAAGGAAAAAAAATAAGGTCCTGGAAGGTCCAAAAAAAAGGCCAAAAAAGGTCCTATAAGACCCAAAAAAAGGCCAAAAAAAACGTCATAAAAGACCCAAAAAAAAGGCAAAAAAAAAGGTCCTGGAAGGTCCAAAAAAAAGCCAAAAAAAAGGGAAAAAAAAGGTCCTAAAAGACCCAAAA
>NW_008664794.1:0-251 GCF_000695815.1 Acanthisitta chloris | reverse complement strand
GGGAAACCCCTCCCAAGGGTGGGAAAAAACACGCCTTTATCCCCTCCTGCATCAGCCAAAAAAAATAATCATAAGCCAAGGCAAACACTGGGAGTAGAGCAGCCCAGACCCTTCTGTGCCTGCAAACCAAACTGGCACTGCATGGGGTCTGAATCCCCACCCCATCCGCTACCTCCATGGGGTTTTTTTGTCAGTCTGACTGCTCCCATCCCAGCCCCAGCCCAGGGCAAGGGGCGTGGTGGAGGCTGTGG
>NW_008664793.1:0-210 GCF_000695815.1 Acanthisitta chloris | reverse complement strand
CCGCCCCATTCTCTGCATCCGGTAAGTGATGTCATGCACCGGATCAAGCCCCTCCCCAGATTCACTGGACTCCTCCCTCACTTCCTCCGGCATGGTTTTCGGGCTGAAAGCTACCTTCCGCCCAGCGCCATCTTTACCAATCTGTGGCGCAGTTTTAATTTTACTCGGAGGGAAATCATCATCCTGCCATTGTCTGCGGAGGACGGCTCC
>NW_008664792.1:1901-2526 GCF_000695815.1 Acanthisitta chloris | reverse complement strand
CGCCAGGGAGTGGGGGGGGGGCACCCCCTCATCTTCATCATCATCTTCCTCCTCTGGGCCAAGCTGGAATCGAACCTGCGGAGGAGGGAAAAGAGTTGGGGTCTCACTGGGACCCCCCCAGGGGACAATTTGGGGGGTCTATACCTCCCAGTTTGACCACTCTGGGGCTGTCACCCCCCCAGTGACCCCCATACCCAGTTTGGGGGTGTCTCCTCTCCCAGTCTGACCTGCCTGGGGTCCCTCCCCATTCCCAGTTTGGGGGTGTGTCCCCCCCCGCGTCTGACCTGCCTGGGGTTCCTCCACATTCCCAGTTTGGAGGGGTCCCTCCCCATTCCCAGTTTGGGGCTGTCTCCCCCCCGTCTGACCTGTCTGGAGTCCCTTCCCATACCCAGTTTGGGGGTGTGTCCCACCGGTCTGACCTGCCTGAGGTCCCTCCCTATTCCCAGTTTGGGGGTGTCCCCCACCCTGTCTGACCTGCCTGGGGTCCCTCCCCATTCCCAGTTTGGGGGTGTGTCCCCCCCCGCGTCTGACCTGCCTGGGGTTCCTCCACATTCCCAGTTTGGAGGTGTCTCCCCCCAGTCTGACCTGCCTGAGGTCCCTCCCCATTCCCAGCTTGGGGGTGTCT
>NW_008664792.1:0-1686 GCF_000695815.1 Acanthisitta chloris | reverse complement strand
CCCCCGTTCTGGCCTGCCTGGGGTCCCCCCCCATTCCCAGTTTGGGGGTGTCCCCCCCAGTCTGACCTGCCTGGGGTCCTCCCTGGGGTCTCCCCCTGTCCCCCCACGCCTCAGGATCCCCCCGAGCTGCAGCTCCGCGTTCCCGCGCGGTCTCATAGTTCCGGAAGTCTCTCCCAGGCCACGCCTTTTCCGCCTTTTTAACTACTTCTCATTGGCTGTTCAGACCTCCCATCCAGCATGGCCGTTCCAACATGGCGCCGCCCACATCGCCTTTCCAATATGGCGCACACCACGTTCCCTTCCCAATATGGCGCCGCCCGCTTCGCCCCCCCAATATGGCGCCCACCACGTAACGTGCTCAAGATGGCGCCGCCCATAGTTTCCTGCCACCTCCATAGGTCCCCCAGTTCGAGTCCCACGTCGGCCAGAAACCACTCCCCGCTTTTAATTCACCCTAATTACCCCAAATAACGTCAAATTAACCCCGAAATGACCTCAACAAACCCCGAAGCGAAGTACAAATCGCAGTTTATTACAAAAGGCCCCAAATAGTGCAGAGAGAAAGAGAAGAGGAGGAGGAAATGAGTGACCTCCCCCAAAAAAAGCAGCGAGTAGAGATCCCCGAGACCCCCAAAAGGGTCAGGGCAGCCCCGGGGGCTGCAGCAGGGACAGCTGGTGGGGAGTGGCGACAGCTCTGAGCACTGAGTTCTCTCTCTCCAGAGCCAATCGACGATCGCTCAGCTCCCGAATCTGCTCCCGAAGAGATTCCACTTCCTCCCGCACGGCCGAGAGGAGATGAGACTTCACCAGGTCCTGCAAGAGAAACGTTAGGGCATAATCCCCCCAGACCACCCAGATAGGACACAAACCCTCCTTGGAGGTCTAGGAAACAAAGCTTCTCCCTTCCCCATCCAGGACCCAAAGATCCCCCAGACCTTTCCTTTCCCCTTCCAGGACCCAAAGACCAGAGACCTATTTCCTTTTCCCTTCCAGGACCCATTTCTCGGAGCACTGAGTTCTCTCTCTCCAGAGCCAATCGACGATCGCTCAGCTCCCGAATCTGCTCCCGAAGAGATTCCACTTCCTCCCGCACGGCCGAGAGGAGATGAGACTTCACCAGGTCCTGCAAGAGAAACGTTAGGGCATAATCCCCCCAGACCACCCAGATAGGACACAAACCCTCCTTGGAGGTCTAGGAAACAAAGCTTCTCCCTTCCCCATCCAGGACCCAAAGATCCCCCAGACCTTTCCTTTCCCCTTCCAGGACCCATTTCCTCCTGCTCTCACCATTGCCTGTTCGATCTTGTTGTCGATTGCTGTGAAGGCACTGACAGACCTGGGGGGGGAAGAGAAGGGTCAGGACCCGGAAATGCCCCTCTATCACCCGGAAATGTCCCTCCCACACCAGGAAATGTCCCTTCCTCACCCGGAAATGCTCTTCCCCACCTGGAAAAGCCTCTCCTTAATCAGGAACAGTCACTCACCAACCCGGAAAAGCCTCTCTCCAACCCGGAAAAGCCACTCCCACACCCGGAAAAGCTCCTCCCCCACATGGAAAATCCCCTCCCCACCTGGAAAAGCCACTCCCCCACCTGGAAAAGCTCCTCCCCCACGTGGAAAATCCCCTCCCCACCCAGAAAAGCCCCTCCCCAACCCGGAAATGCCCCTCACCCTTCCTCCTCGCTC
>NW_008664791.1:0-7401 GCF_000695815.1 Acanthisitta chloris | reverse complement strand
GGGAAGGGAAGGGAAGGGAAGGGAATTCTTGTGGACATGAAACTTAGTAACATGGATAAAAAACAGGTTTTGAAAAGTTTCCAGCCTATAGAATATTTTGATATTTATATAATAATGAATCTCACTGTGTATCATCAGAGTATTTTCGGTCTAACAAGTTCTTACATCTAGCTAAGGCCCAATGCAAGTTCTTACCTTAATCTTCCAAGCATTCAGTGGAATAAGAGCAGGTCATATCAGAAGCCTCTTCAGCAGCCAAAATTGACTGTGCAAAGTGTGCAGCTAATATCTGTGGGAAAGTCACTCATTTTCATAATCAAGGTACAATAAAGTCATCAAAAGCAAAGTACAAACCAGAAAGATTCTGATCTTGTCTGTTCTTACTAATCAATTTGCATCATTATTATGCTTTCTGTTAATTGACATTGATTTAAAGGTGTCCTATATCTTTATGTTCATGTCTAAACTAGTAATAAAACAAAATTATATTCTGCTGTACTCCACAGATGTCAAGAACATGTAATGTAGTGTGTGTCAATGTGTTCTAGCTCTGTTTTATTTTCATTTCACCACATATTATTTTTTTATGCATATATTTTTATTTTTCTTCCTTGCAATTACATTACAGATTCTGTTTGGTTTTAATAGGAATTGTCTTCAGGTTGAAATTTTATATTTTTTGGATGTCTTTGCAGATAAAATAAAGCAAAAATACATTGTCTGCATAACATAACCTATTTTAAAACTAAGCATCAAGATTCAATAAATTATCTAAGTGTTCAAAACAAAGAAACAAGCAATTCCTTCTCTCCAGTGTCCTGTAGTTTCATTAAATTATGTATTATTTATGTGTAGGAGATGAGGTCTTTTCCCTAGTGGATTAATTAGTACAAATGGCTGGTTTTGTAAACTATGATTTTTTATTGTTATTTTAAATCAAGTGATGCTGCATTTAATGTTGAATTTTTTACTGAGTAGAAGAATTTCATAAGAAAAATGTACAAAAGCAATATAAATCATACATAATTTCAAGGGCTTTGAGAATTTCTTATGCATTCACAAACTATGTTTTATTTTCTGCAGAAATCCATTTGTCCAAGTTATGGAATGGCTTGGAAATGCAGTAAAGCTCTTTCTTAGAAGACCAAACAGCTGATCTCAGTACAAAGGATTTTAATCACCTGTTAGTCAAAGTGTTAATCTCCTACTTAATTAAATGAAGCTTTACTTATATTTCTTTGCACTAATAAATTGCATATTTGTATACACGAAAGAGAATGCTTTTTGACATTTGCTGTGTCATTTGGTATACTACCTATATAGAAGTATTTTAACATAACTTAGTTAGCTTTAGTAGCTCAATTTGGTGAAGCCTTAGGTTGCAAGATGTGAACTTCACCTAGATATGCTGAACTTTTACCTGGTTAAGTAAAAAAGCAGGCCCCAGAGATTGTTCAATACTGACGATAAGGAAGGTACAACCCCCAGTGGAAGCCGCAGCCTAGAGATAAGGAAAGAAATGACTCATTCAGAGACAATGAAAGGACCCAATGAAGAACAGGAAAATCTCAGACTCTAATATTACTATTGACCTAAACTTCATGTAAGGGGTGGGGAGCTTAGAATATAGGGGTGTAATTGCCTAGGGATTTCTTTGCTTAGGGTCCTCTCTTCAGAGACAGCCACTTGAGCTGTAGCACTATTAATAAAAAGTATTTTTAGAGAGGAATATGTATTTTGGCTTATTGATTCTGTAGAAATCTAGAGCCAATCTCTGTTATGGTGGCGGGCATGTGGAATTTTCAAAACATATGTAAAGTAGTAAAATAATCCAGCATATTGCTCATTAAAAGAACAGTAATATGGTTTTGTGCCAATTTGTCATACTCCTACATAAACTTTTGCAGTAGTTGTACATGTACACATATATGTAAAGGTCTCTAGATATATGTACATATTAGATTTAATGTGTTATCTAAGTTATTTTCCTGTATGAAATAGAAAGGAGCAGACAGCTTGCTTTTTTATATATGTGAACATGATAACTGTGATATATACCAGTGTCTAGAGTAAATTCGATTCAGCATTGGGATGAGAATATGGATCATTATACATCAAAAAACCATTATGCATCAATATCCCTTTTCTAAAAGAACATATTTCACTCTCTCCTCACCGCCCTCTTTACGAAGTCAGAATTCAGTCTGGTCACAAAACCCAATAAATATTTAGTAGCAAAACACCTGTTGAGCACTGGCTTTCTTCCACTGCTTTTTTTTTTTTTCTATATTTTTGTAGTAGGATATTTCCTTCCAAGCTTCTGAAAACAGGAATGCTATTTCATTTTTTTGTAAGTGGCTTCCTTTCTTGTGCTCACTGGTTTTGGCATTGCCTCATTCCTTTGCTATCATTTGAACCTTCGTAAACTGAATAACATGAAATTTCTTTCAAAACAAAAGAATCAAATAAAGACAGTGTTGAGTTTTGTTCAATCGCTGACTTTTTCCTCTTGTTAGAAGGAAGTTTCATCATTGTGATGAAATAATTTAGAATCCTTTAAACATGAAAGGATTCAGGGAGCAATTCTGGGAAATATATTGGTGGAATTGAGCCTATTTCTGGCACAGATGTCCACCAGTTCTCAATTCAGAAGTGGTTCAGGGGATTCTCTGTATCTCTGCTCACAGAGGCACTTAGGACACAAACAGTTCCACTGAGTTCAATGATCTTCCTTAGGCAAATAACACTACAGTACAATGAATTATGTCAATACTGTGAAATAAAAGGATAGTACTTGTTCTTTAGCTTTAAGGCTAAAAGAAATGGTTTGAGCCTAGTCACATGACCTAGCAGTGGTTCTGAGTCTCCTCTGGATCACCTATAACATCCCTATATACATACATATACACACATAGGCGCACACATACTGTTCTCCAGTTTTAAATGTCTGAAATTTTTAAGATCAATATGGGAGCTTGCCAGACTGATATCTCATAGTGTCACATGAAAAGGGGAGATATCCTCAAACCCTTAGTGTCTGATTAGTCTGTCACTGCCCCAGGAAAACCATCAGCCTTGTGCCCAACAAGTTTGTCTGTATTATGTTATGTGGACTTGCCACTGAGCAGTTCACTGGATCAAAGGGTAGTTCAACTAACTTGTTCAGGATCACATACCAAACAGAAAGACCTCTCTCCACAGCTTTACCCACTGCAGGCAACAGCTAGCACCCTTGAAGGACTTGTACTAACAGTTTGCAAAATAACACTTTTATTAATAAAATTGTGACAGGTTAAGGTTCGAGGATTGTTGCTGATGGTATGTGACTGCAAAAACATATTCAAGACAATATGCAGACAAGCTCTAATCCCCAATAAAAGCCACCTCAAGATAATCATTCAGCATGCATCAAGTATGGTTCTTGCCCAGTACGCAACCCTGTGAGTAAGAAGACAGTTTCAGCCTGGTGACTGATCCCAGAAGTTATGATGGAGTCTTCATTAACTTCCATTTCTTAACTTACTTTTGTATTAGTTATTCACATTTAGGTGGAACTTGAGTGACTGTAATCATACATCATGTTCAATGAGGGGTAGTCATTACCTGGAGGTAGGTAATGTCAGTATTACATCTGAGATAACCTTGGGATGGGGATATATGTCAGGCCAAGGAAAGTGATTTCAACTTGTTGATTCAACAGCATCACATTCCATCCAGGCAGTAGTAACTGAATTTCCACCCATAATTTCCATACTGTTATAACTGTATCTATAACTTTTCACTTTGCTTTTACCTCCAGTTAGTTTCCCACACATAGCATGGCACAAAGGATATGGCCTGGGAGGGAATCAAAGCATGTAGAGATGCCTGTGCAAGCAAGGTATAAGGGAATAATTTTGGAAGATTGGGAAGTTAAACCCAAACAATTTTGTCTGCACTGCCTGTTGGAAGCATTCCTTGGTACATGCTGTCCCCTGAACCATGTTCAGCTATTTTCTGGCTTCTACAGTTACGAGTCAAACCTGTATCAGACAACGTTTTAACAAGCTGTATGGAGAATCAATAGTCCAGTGATGTGGTTTGCTTTTAACATGGTTTATCTAGCAACATGGATATGTAATTTATTTCTAATTCATTCAAACTTTTTTTATGTGTGTGCATTGTGTGCAGCTACTCCCTACAGGCCAGTTTAATATCAGGTGTACAGTTCAAATGAATATTGCAAAGTAGAAACTTTTTATCATTCTGTCATGTCCTCATAATGTTATTTTGGAAGCACAGACTATTCTTGCAATTGTTTTGTGTACTGGCAAAATACATCAATAACTACCTCAAAAATATGTGACACAAAATGGACTATAGTTTTTAAAAGCACTTTTGGATGATTTTTTGCACTAAAGAAGCTAGTGTACTTGGAAAGGAAAAGACCATAATTTTGTTATAAATATCTACTTGCATTTCCACTAGTGACTGGAAGAAAAAAATGTTAAGAAAAGAATTCCTTCACTTAAAGGGTACTTTGTTGAGTAACAGTCAAAATGGTGAAACTTCCACAGGTAAAAAAGGCAAAGAAGCTCAGAGGCACTCTAAAGGAAATTACTTTTTTATCCTCTGAATATTTCTACTGGGATCAGTACTGGATCCATGTCCTAAGTTTTACACATAGGTTTTCCAAAAAGGACCAACTGTCTAAAAATAAACAAGTATTGACTTGATGATGTTGTAGTCCCATCAACTTCTTAGGAAGATGATGATTTTCTGCATTACGATATATAACATCTGATGTCAGTTTATTTATTTGCTATGTGGATAAGATCAGAATTTGCCTTGATTCAATGAGACTGTTTATGTACAAAGCTCTTTAAAAGTCTACAAAATCTAAATCTATAGGCTGATTTGCAGAAGTAGTAACTTTAAAAGGAGTTGATCTGCCATCTATTTTTTTAATTATCAGTATTGTAGGAGACTTGATATCTCATTCTCAGAGGTAGAGATACAAGCTTCTGATCCTCTAAGATTTATATCACTACAGATACTAAAAAAAGAAGTACTGAGTAATCTCTGAAGAGAGGCAAAACGTGCAAACAGTATTTTATGGATTTCCCTCTTCTTCCTTGCAGTTCAGTTCAACATGTTATAGCACTTCTAATTCTCATCAAGTCCATGATCCCTTGTTCTAGAAACTATGCACTAATGCATAAACAAAACATAGTTTTTTGCTCAAAGATCTTATTCTGTAAATGTGGCAATGACCTACAGTCAAGACAGCTGCTTATAGTTTGTTTTTGTATTTGTGTGGCTTTGTTTGTGGTTTTGTTCTGTTTGTTTTTGAGTTGTTGGCTTGGGAGCTTTCAGGGGTTAAAGGGAAAAGGTTGATGACTTGGTTTTGTTGTGGAGTTTTGTTTGGTTTTGTTTGATTTTGTTTTGTTTTTAGGAGCAAAAAAGCACACAAACAAAACCAACCCAAAATCCAAAAATATATTCTGCAGAAAAGGAAAAGAATAATACAGTTTAGCTACATATATAACTATAAGGGTTTATCACTATTGCTTGTAGGCATCTTCACACTGTCTAACACCTAAAAATGTCAAGTCATTGGCCTGTAAATAGTCTTATTTATCAAATGTAGAAGAGACTATATTAACTTTGCATTTCTACACCGTGGAAGTGTGGTCTGCAATTTATGTTATCACAAGGATAAACCCTCAAAACATTTTACCCCCAAACTGAAGTCTACGTCACCAAGTCAAGTTCCTAAGTCCACTACTGAACCTTTCTTACATTAGTAAATCAGAGAACATGTAAAAAGAGGATTTGCCATTGAAAACCAATCAGCCAATATAAATATTGACTGTGAGGAGTGTTTTGCAGGCAGAGAGCCCTGGTGCCAATCTAGGGCTTATAGCTGAGATTGCCTCTCGGAATAGATGCTTTCCTTACTTCCCTTGGAAAAAGAAAAAGGAAAGAACTCTCATAAACGCTCATATAACTTCTTTTTCTTTCTTTTTCAAATAAAAAATAAATACAGTATTTCTGGAACATTCCCCATTGAATAAGGAGTTTTTTCCCCTCTTAAGGAGTTTTCACAGCTGTCACCTTGCATGGAAATAGCACAGCAAACAGACTGCAGGTTTGAAAGGACAAGGTGAATAAAGAGAAGGATGGAGGAAAAGATTTGAATCTGAACGTGATACTGAGAGGACTCTAAGAACAAAACTGTCCGTTAAAGCCAGAAGGATTTGTAAAGATGTGATTCTCCTTGACAAATGCAACTTGAAACGTGAGGTACCGAGCAGCCAAACAGATCTTTTATATTACATGCTAGTGTAAATTAAGAATTGATTTTCCTTCACTTGTCTTTGCTAAGCATCTCTAACTATGCTGTCTTTATCAGATGCTGTAAATAAACACCTTATTTGCATTTTACTATCACCTTGCAAGTTAAAGGTAATTTCAAAAAAACCTAACTAAAGTATGCCTTACCAAAGTTGCGCTGATCCATATAACTAGGTCACTGCAGCATTTGTACACAGAGCCTAGCACCCCTACCAATTTCCACAAGGAGGCCAAAGGGTAACAAGTTATACATCCGCTAAAGCTTCATAAATCAATTTGAGAGCTAATGTTATAGAGGTCAGGAAAGAAAGCATCTTCAGTGATCAGTGATAAACAGAAAAAAATCACTCACAACACTGTAAGTTAGTGGGGAATATTACTGAAACAAAGGATCTCAAAGGAGAATGTGGAAACCAGAACACATTATTTTGATAAGACTGAAAAATTTCAATTTTTTTCTGTTTCAAGGCCAAAAAACAACCTTAATACAATTGTCATTTCTATTGAAGCTACCAGAAGATACAACTGATAATCAGGGATGAGGATAAAAGATGGATGCATCAAAATACATAAATCCCAGTCTGTGACAGATAGCAAAATATGCAATCCATTTTTAGGTATTGTATAGACCAAGCACACAGTGTTCAGTTATGTACTGAGCAGCAGACGGGACAATTGTTGTTGTGTATAATCTTTGCTTCAGCCCTTTTTATCCGGTTAAATCCTCAGGAAACAAGGAAGGACACGGAGATTGCTGTTTCAACAGAAACAATTGAACATGATGTCTCGGTTTGAGAGACAGGTGTCTGCCAAAAAGGCAGGACCCTCCCTTGGAATAGAAAGATGCAGCCCCTCTCCCTCCAAATTACTATAATTCCGAAATTAAGGGGCTATTGGGCTAAAGTATGATGAGGAAAGAGGAATAACATTTCTTTATTGATCTATATCTACCAAGGCGAACAAAAAAACCCCATAAGTGTGGCAGTAACAACAAGCAGCCCCAGTACCCAGTGCAGCCTCTCTCGGCTCTCAGCCCTTTTCCCCCTTTGGTGCAGTTCCCCTAAC
>NW_008664790.1:0-802 GCF_000695815.1 Acanthisitta chloris | reverse complement strand
CCACTTCCTCTTTCAAATTCAGTTTTCATTTTTTTTCTGGTTACTTTTTACAACAGGATTAAGATTTATCCCAAATGCAGAATATGTTGTCTCCAGAAGCCAAATAATCCAAAAAAATTCTGTTCCTCGTTTTTGTTTTGAGGTTCTACAGAATCCAAAATTTTCTGTTTAGCTTTGGGCAGTATCTCCCGGTGCCCACAATGTGCTTCCTCCTCGTTGCTCCCCTGCATCAGAATGTCACCTACATAATGAGTTATTTGCATCTGAGAGGGCAGCGCTATCTCATCCAACTGCTCAGCCACAGTTTGATGACAAGCGATTGACCGAGTTATTCTAAGCTGTGGTAGTTGACTTTAAAACTCCTGCATCCAAGAAATACTTAATTGTCTGTGAAATCTTTTCATGCCCCTACCTGGAATCCTCTGCTGTTTCATTGTCACTAATCAGTTGCAGCACTGAGTTCTTTGTTCCAAATTGGTACAAACCCTCAGAAAGGTTCAAAGTCAGTCCCTTTAAATTATCAATCCCAACTGTGTATTCAGGGACAAGAACAATTATAACTGACTGAGATCACTTTGGGAGGTTCCCTGTTTTCATTTCAATTTCTGTTTGCACAGCTTCAATTTGTTTTCTCCTCAAACCTGTAATTAATACAGATTCCCCTTTAAATTTCTTTTTCCATGTATTAATGAGGCTTCCACCCTAGTGTTAACCAAGGCTTTTACAGTTTGCGAGGATCGGGTTTTCCACGTGGGGCTGCCGATCCTTTCACACGCATTACACTGGACCTTGGTCATTACTT
>NW_008664789.1:2097-2407 GCF_000695815.1 Acanthisitta chloris | reverse complement strand
GGTGAGTCACCTCATCATAAAAGGAGACGAGGTTCAAGACAGGACCTGCCCTTCCTAAACCCATGCTGGCTGGGTCTGATCCCTTGTCCATCCTGTAGGTGCTGTGTGATCATACTTAGGATGATCTGCTCCATGACTGTGCCAGACACTGAGGTCAGGCTGACAGGTCTGTGGTTTCCCAGGTCCTCCTTGCAACCCTTTTTGTGGATTGTCGTGACATTCACCAGCTTCCAATCATCTGGGATCTCCCCAGTGAGCCAGGACTGTTGGTAAATGATGGAGAGCAGCTTGGCAAAGTCTTCCACCAGCT
>NW_008664789.1:1253-1902 GCF_000695815.1 Acanthisitta chloris | reverse complement strand
CAGTTCCAACAAGAATGAAGGTTTTCCTTGCCCTTCCTTTTGCTATTGATATATTTATACAAAGACTTTTTGTTATCCGTGACAGAAGTGGCCATATTTAATCCAAATTGTGCTTTTAGCTCTCTAATTTTCTTCCTACATGAATTGACTATTTCTCAACTCTTCTTGAGTAGCCTGCCACACCTGATAAGCTCTCTTTTGTCATAATTTACTGTAAAGTCTTCCTGTTCAGTCAGGCCAGCTGCCTTCCCCACTGGCTCGCTTTATGGCACACCGGGCCAGCCTGCTCCTTTGCCTTCAATACTTCCTTCTTGAAGCATGACCATCCCTCCTGGACTCCTTTTCTCCTAAGGGCAGTTTCCCAGGGTACACTTCAAACCAAACTTTTGGGCAGGCCAAAGTCTTAACAGACACCCACCAAGATGTCAGCCTTATTGGCCTTTCCCCCGATTCTGACCCACAGGTACTCAAACTTGTTGTTACTGATCTCAGGCTCTACAGAGTCAAGAGACTCTCTGACATATAGAGCCATCCCTTCATCCCTCCTACCTTGCCTATCCCTTCTTAAGGGCTTGTGACCATCCATGGCAGCACTTCAGTCATGAGATTCATCCCACCATGTTTCTGTGATGGCAGCTATATCATAAAT
>NW_008664789.1:0-526 GCF_000695815.1 Acanthisitta chloris | reverse complement strand
CTTAGGACTGTCCTCTGCCTGACTCTCCTGGTCCAGAGCCTAGTACATGTTGTTTCAGGGCAACTGGGGATGTGATGGGGGTCGGGAGGGGGGCTCTTCAACGTCTTCCATCAGGGTCTTGTTTTCATTTCCCCCCATCTACTTGGTTTGCTCAGTCTGCCTGAGGGCAGGAGGGGGAGGGCTTCACCGTTTCCTGCAGAACTTCTTTTGGGATGGGACGGGCATGACTCCGGCAGTTTATTTCCCTTTCACTGTCCCTAAAGCTTCTTAGCTTCCCTACTTAGCTTCCCTACTTCTTCCTTGAGCTCTGCCACCAGGCGCAGCAAATCATTCACCTGCGTGGGCAGGTGTGACTCACACTGTCCTCTAAAACTAATGCTAGACAGAGGCGCTCTGTGCAGCCAGTGACCTGAACATCTGCGTCCTTCATGGAGGATTCTGTCTGGCTTACAACATTCCTCCTGGTAGTGGCAGCAACAGTTTTTGCTTGCGTATATAGCATTGCTGGGTCTAGCTGAGCTAAGGG